>NC_134486.1:189289792-189589792 GCF_040206685.1 Ascaphus truei | reverse complement strand
CGCTTGCCCAAAACTGTGGGATGGAGTGCATGTATTATAAGGCTGCACTCCCAGGCCAGACAGGATAGAAACTGTTCAGTATCCTGGGAGCCCTATATATGGAATTTATTACCATCCCCTGGTTTCTGTCACAATATATATATATACAGTGTATATATATATACAAAGTATATACTGTACAGTATATATTTATTTCTCTTCATGTCTTTATTTATTTATTTATTTAGATTTATTTATTAATTGTGGGGCTGCTGTGCGTGAATTTTTTTTATTGGGGGTGAGGGGGGTGTTTGGCCCTTGGTGTGAGTTTACGACTTGCAGCAGCAGCACAATTAATAAATAAATATAAATAAATAAATAAATAAATGACAATAAATACATTTGAAATACATTTTTATTGGTAGTGTACATGTGCAGAGGGTCTCCAGAGCAGAAGCGCACAGGTTTCAGGTCTGGGGACCCCGTGCCCCTCGAGATACAGGCCCCTTTAGGGGGTGCCGGTATCCCTCTGCTCTGCTTGGTTTACAGGCCGCGATCACGTGATCGGGACCTTTAAACGCAGAGCACTCAGCACTCAGAAACACAGGCCAGGCAGATTTAACACACACACACAATAGGGGGAGGTTTTTTTACATAGCTTGCAGGGAAGCTTAACGCACACACACAATAGGGGGATAGGGGGAGGGTTTTTTTACATAGATTAGAGAGAAGGCAGGGCGTTTTAAAAGCGAGAATAGGGGGAGGGGGTTTTACATAGATTTTATTTATTTAGATTTATTTATTAATTGTGGGGCTGCTGTGCGTGAATTTTTTTTATTGGGGGTGAGGGGGGTGTTTGGCCCTTGGTGTGAGTTTACGACTTGCAGCAGCAGCACAATTAATAAATAAATATAAATAAATAAATAAATGACAATAAATACATTTGAAATACATTTTTATTGATAGTGTACATGTGCAGAGGGTCTCCAGAGCAGAAGCGCACAGGTTTCAGGTCTGGGGACCCCGTGCCCCCGAGATACAGGCCCCTTTAGGGGGTGCCGGTATCCCTCTGCTCTGCTTGGTTTACAGGCCGCGGTCACGTGATCGGGACCTTTAAACGCAGAGGGATACCGGCACCCCCTAAAGGGGCCTGTATCTCGGGGGGCACGGGGTCCCCAGACCTAAAACCAACGCGGTTCAGCTCCGGAGACCCCCTGCACATCTACACTATCAATAAAAATGTATTTCAAATGTATTTATTGTCATTTATTTATTTATTTTTTGGCGGCTGCTGTGTGTATTTTATTGTTGTGGGTTGCGGGAGGGTGGGTGAATGGGGTATTCGCCCCAACGATGGTTGGGGAGGGCTTGCGGGGGGGGGGGTGGGGTAGCGGGAGGGCTTAACCCCTTCATGACCGTAGCGGTATTAACTGCTACGGTCGTGAAGGGGTTAAGTGCACCCGCAACCCCCCCCCTCCCGCAAGTCCTAAACTCACACCAAGGGCCAAATACCCCCCTCACCCATCCCCACTACACACAATAAAGCGGGCACGGTGGGTTAACCCCTTCATTGCCTTAGCGGCTATCCGCTATGGTAATGACGCAGCATTTTCCGTATTTTTAATAATATTGATCAGGAGCAGGGGGGGGGGGGGGTCCCTGAGCATTAATTTCTGGCTCAGGGAACCCCCTGCTCACTGTACAATATTATTAAATCTCTCTCTGCTGCAAACACATCTCGCCCCCAGTATGTGCAGTAATTTAGTGAACATGTACTGTAGAATAAATGCATAGTTTTATTTATTCGGGTTTATTACATAGTATATTGTATGGCCAGAAAACATCAGCATACAGTACAATATAATCCATCGAAATCCCCCCATTAGCCGTTTTCTTTTCTGAGGAAAAACAAAATGAAAAGTTTTAATGTACAGTAATGGTCAGCCCCCTAAAGAAGTACCCAGCCAGCCCCACCAAAATAATACGGCAAAAATACAGTACTCACCATACTGTACAGTATTACTAAATTTCCCATTCAGCTTGCGCCGGCGCCGGCCCACTTCCAGTCCAGCTTTCATCATCACCCACGTCGATAGTTTGCAGAGGGACTAGCCCACCTGTAGTCAGCGGGAAATCGCTTAGGTACATGCAAGCTTCATCAAAACTGGCTGCGAAATCCATGTCAGAGTTGTCACCGACGGCGGGACCATGATGATAAGCTCGTGCTGCTGCTGGTTCTGGTTCTGGTTCTGGTTCTGGCGCATTGCTTGGCAGGGACTGTCGCTTCTTATTTCGTTTTAACACGACCCTTCGCCTTTTGCCGCCTCCATTATCATAGATACGGGAAAAACCCTGTGACACACAACAATACCCTCCAACAAATTGGGGCTCAATACGGTGAAAACAGGGGTCACTACATAACCTTTTCCTTATTGCATGCTTCCACAAATGAGGAGTTGGCGAAAATCTGTAAAAGTCATAATTTTCGATAAAATACTGATAAATTTGAACAACTGTTGCCATCTTATCCTCTGTTGCATTAATAGCGGCCCATATCAAATAAGCATAACTTCTGTCAGGTTTTTGGAAAGCGGGCTCCACTTGAACACTCATGTCTCTGTAGAATAGTGTAAGTGAAAATGATCTTTGTCTTTATTTAATACAGTACTGTATGTAAAGCCTAAATTGATACATTTTCTTCAGTCTCAAGGACAAGTTACAATACTGTAGCATACTGTACTGGGATAAAGTAACTTTTTTTGTAAACGAAACAACTTGCAAAGCCCACACATTACTTAAGTCATGAGTTTATGCCATCTGGTGGACAAACGAAACATTGCAGCCTAGTAAATTCTTCTCGTTATCATTTAACAGATCAGCCGCCCGTCAGCCAGGCATGAACCGTGGCTGGGAAGGCAAACGCAACGCAGCATGCAAGAGGTGAGCAGCGGCGGATTCCAGGTTTCTGCCAGGTACAAACCGGGCATTTGCTCGAATAAAGTGTGTCGGTGCAGTAACTTCCCTCCCTAACCTCCAGATGGAACTGACGGAGTTTGGAAAGGTATCAGGATATAAAATAAATAGCGACAAATCTGAGGCCCTAAATATTAGTCTTCCCGACCCCACAATCAAACTCCTCAAGCTGAATTTCAGCTACCGATGGTGCCCCTCATGCATTAAGTATCTGGGAATTAATGTATCTAGGCACTATCGGGACCTATATAGGGATAACTACCCGAAACTATGGGATCAGATCAAAAGGGATCTAGATCGGTGGGAAGGTTATCAGATCTCATGGATTGGGAGGATGATCTCTACCAAAATGAATATACTCCCAAGAATGTTGTACCTATTCCAGACGCTCCCAATCCAGGTCCCGGCCGCCGATCTAAAATATATACAGAATAGACTACTCCACTTCATTTGGCAGGGTAAGAGACCCAGGGTAGCCAGATCAGTCCTGATGACCACGAGATCCAGAGGAGGGATGGGGGTGCCTGACCTATATAAATATTATCTAGCCGCTCAGCTCAGGCAGGTAGTAATGTGGAACTCAGACCCGACCCGATGTTGCTGGGTGGGAATGGAAACTCGGTGTGCCAAACTGCCTTCTCTGCAAGCCTGCCTCTGGAGCCTGAACAGAGGTGATGGCCACTTACACAATCTTAAGCTACAGGCCTCACGATTCACGTGGGACACCTGGTCCAGTTGCAAACTTAAATTTAACCTCACATCCATAAACTCACAACTCACCCCCTTCGTTAATAACCCTAAATTCCCTCCAGGATGCGGATCTAAGCTGTTCGCCCACTTTCACACACGGGGTATAGAGGTGATTGCCGACGTACTGAGCCTAGGGAAGCTCCTGAGCTACCAAGAACTGAGGAACAAATTTAAAATTACAAAATTGGACACCTTTTAATATCTACAAATTAGAAACTTTGTCAGAACTACGTGCCCTCATCCAGAATACCCCACTCTCACGACGTTTGAACTCTTGTGTGAGGACAAGTCTTACCAGAAGGGACTCATCTCAGACATATACAATATCCTAATGCGCTCAACGTCCCCTACACAGCACGACTACATGCTGCGATGGTCAGCTGACCTAAACGTTGATATAGAAAGAGAGACTTGGGAGGAAATCTGGCAGGCAGCCTCAGAAACTTCCCTTTGCACCACAATTAAGGAAAACATCTATAAGATCATGTTTGGCTGGTATCTTACCCCAGCACGATTAAACCAGATCTACCCTCTGGTATCAGACCAATGTTGGAGAGGCTGTAGTAATAGAGGGGACATGGCCCACATCTGGTGGACCTGTCTAGAAATTGTGAAATACTGGGCCAAGGTCCAAATTCTTATAAAAGAGGTCACAGGCCTAGAAATTCCTATTGAACCACTGACCTTCCTGTTGGCAGCACCCATGCCGAATATAGTTCGGCCCACCAGGAAATGAATATCCTTCATTCTCACTGCGGCGAGATGCTGTATTGCGGCCTCCTGGAGGAAAACAGCTACGCCAGTGCTCAATACAATAAAGAAAAGGATTGGGGAAGTAATGACTATGGAAAGGCTCACAAAAAACATCAGACAAAAAACCCCGGCCTTTGAGGATATCTGGGAACCCTGGTTCCACTTTACCAGAGCGCCCCGATCAACCCAGGGAGGTGGGAGACTAACTCCCCCCCCATAAGAAAAAATCAGTACGAACCTCACCAGCCACATCCTATCAGCCCTGTAGGACGACAATACCCTCCCCCCCCATCCCCCTCCCCCCTCTTCCTCCCACCCCCTCAACCACCCCTCCACCCTCCCTCCTTACCTTCTCTCTATGAAGGCTCCCCCCCCTTTTTTTCATGGACAACTTAGGTTGCCCTTCTTTCCCCCCCTTTAAAAAAAAATATAGGTTTTGGAAAATGTTAGGCAACAAAATTTGTCAGAAATGTTGTATTCTCTAAAAATGCCTAATAAAAACATTGAAAAAAAAAAAAAAAAAAAAACAGAGCTCCTCATAATTCCTCCCAAACCTGGCCCTACTACCTCCTTCCACATTACTGTTGGAATTACGATCATTCACCCAGTAGCCCAAGCACGCTGCCTAGGGGTCCCACTCGACTCCTCTCTCACATTCACCCCTCACATTCAAAACATATCTAAAACCTGTCGCTTTTTCCTCCGCAATATAACAAAGATACACCCTTTCCTCTGTTGCTCGACTGCTAAAACTCAGACTCAGGCCCTCATTCTCACCCGTCTTGATTACTGTAACCTCCTGCTGTCCGGCCTTCCTGCCTCTCACCTGTCTCCCCTACAATCTATCCTAAACGCTGCTGCCAGAATCACTATACTCTTTACTAGATCTGTCTCAGCGTCTCCCCTCATCAAATCCCCCTCCTGGCTTCCGATCAAATCCCTCATCTCACACTCCATTCTTCTCCTCACTTTTAAAGCTTTACACTCTTCTGCCCCTCCTTACATCTCAGCCCTAATTTCTCGTTATGCACCATCCAGACTCTTGCGTTCTTCTCAAGGATGTCTTCTTTCTACCCCCTTTGTATCTAAAGCCCTCTCCCGATTAAACCCTTTTCACTGACTGCCCCACACCTCTGGAATGCCCTTCCCCTCAGTACCCGACTAGCACCCTCTCTATCCACCTTCAAGACCACCTTAAGACACATTTGCTTAAAGAAGCATATGAATAGCACTGTGGATATTCTGAACACATGATACATAAAGTTTAGCCCCTTCAGACGCACTTACCAGAACTCCTTCCTACTGTCTCTGTACGTTATCCCTACCTACCAATTAGACTGTAAGCTCCTCGGGGCAGGGACTCCTCTTCCTTAATGTTACTTTTATGTCTGAAGCACTTATTCCCATGATCTGTTATTTATATTATCTGTTATTTATTTGATTACAACATGTATTACTACTGTGAAGCGCTATGTACATTAATGGCGCTATATAAATAAAGACATATAATACAATAGAGCGAATGTGACAGAGAGAAAACGTTTGACAGAGAGCGAATGTGACAGAGAGAAAGCGTTTGACACAGAGAAAGAGGGTGACAGAGAGAGAGAGAGAAGGTTACAGAGAGTGAGATGGTGAAAGAAGAGAGGGTGACAGAGAGAGAGAGAGGGTGACAGAGAGAGTGAGAGGGAGGGTGACAGAGAGAGAGTGAGAGGGAGGGTGACAGAGAGAGAGATGGTGACAGAGAGAGTGACCGAGACAGAGAGAGGGTGGCCGAGAGAGATTGACAGAGAGAAAGAGTTTGACACAGAGAGAGTGGATGACAGGGAGAGAGAGAGTGTGTGGGTGAGGTGGTGCATGACTGACACTCTGGTGGGTGGGTGATTGACTATGGGTGGGTGTCTGTATTCACACTCACACAAACACAAACACACAGACACAGACACACACACACACACACACACACACTCACACACACTCACACTGTCACACACACTCACACTGTCACACACACTGTCACTCACACTGTCACGCACTGATACACACACACACACACTGTCACACACACACATTGTCACACACATTGTCACACACTGTCACAGTCTCACACTGTCACACAGTCACACAGTCACACACTGTCACTCACTCTGTCTCACACACTCTCACACACCCCCGGAAGGGGGAGTCTCCGCCTGGCAGTGGGGGCTGCCGCACAGAAGGGGGGGCCTCCGCCAGGCAGGGGGGGCCACCACACGGTAGGGGGGAGCCGCAGCCAGCATGGGGAGCCACCGCCCGGAAGGCTGGGGCCTCCGCATGACAGCGCGGGCCGCCACTCTGTAGGGGTGGCCGCCATGTGGCATGTGGGACGAGACATGGTAGGGGGGGCTGAGACAAGGTAGGGGGGGTGAGACACATTAGGGGGGTGCCTCCGCATGGCAGCGTGGGCCGCTGCCCGGCAGGGGTGGCTGCTTAAGGTAGGGGGTTTGCCACAGGGCACACAGGCAGGGAATTGAGGCATGGCAGGGAGAGGAAAGGACACATGGGAGGAGAGGCAGAGAAGTGAATGGAGACATGGCAGGGAGGCAGGGAAGGGAATGGACACATGGGAGGAGAGGCAGGGAAGAGAATGGAGGCATGGGGCTAACCTTCTTGCTCCTTGCTGCAGGATCCAAATGGAGGGGCCACCATCACAGCACGGGCTCACATAGAGCCTGGCTGCCTGCCAAAAAAATTCTGGCAGCAGGCCAGCAAGTCGTGTCATCCAATCAGGAAGGGGGATTTTTATTTTATTTTGGTTTGTTTGGCGCGAGCAGGTAAATGAATTAAAAACCTCGTGGCTGCTTGGCAAGTCGCCAGCCGTCAGCCTGTTACCCGGGGCGACCGGATTTGTCAAACACTGAATATAACCATTAGAGGTATTTAAAATACTTGATCTCAGTTTATAATTGTCAAGATGACACTCTTTGACAAGACCATTGGAGTGCCTGGATACCTCTTTCTCTGCAACACACGTTTCCTTGATCCTGTGTGCACCCATGGCACGACTACAATACCGTGCGTGCTCCGTACCTCCAACATTAATAATTGTAAAGCAATATTGTTATTTGAGCATCTTTGCATGAATTGAAATGATTCTATGTTTGATGTGTATTAATGAGCTGGTTGCTATGGGTAACCTCAAATCATATATATACATACATATATACATACAGCCGCGGCCCCTTTTATTCTCCAACATCTCCAAGTTTTTTCGGTGATTTTTTCCGAATGCCACGCACTTCACGGCACTTCACCCCGTTCATGCCGCATTCATACCGCATACAGTATATTCAATATTATGGGGGTCATGCGGTAAGCGGCGGAAAGGCACTTAGAAAAAATCAGGCCTTTTTCCTGCCTGGGATTGATGCCGGAGGTCTCCGGAGCTGATACAATTAATACCAGCACCGGAGCCACCCGGCATGCATCCGAGGCAGGAAAAATGCATTTAAAGGCCACTTCATTACCTTAGGTAATGAAGGGGTTAACTAGCCATGCCAGGTTTATTGTGGGTAGCGGGGGTGGGTGAAGGGGGTATTTGGCCCTTGGTGGCTGTTTAGGGCTTGCGGCGGGGTTGCGGGTGGACTTAACCCCTTCATTACCTTAGCGGTTAATACCGCTACGGTCATGAAGGGGTTAAGCCCTACCGCTACCCACCAGCAAGCCCTAAACAACCACCGTTGGGGCTAATACCCCCTTCACCCACCCCCGCTACCCACAATAAAAAAAACACACACACAACAGCCCCACACTAAATAAATAAATATGTAAATAAATAAATATATATATATATATTGTGACAGAAACCAGGGGATGGTAATAAATTCCGTATATAGGGCTCCCAGGATACTAGACAGTTTCTATCCTGTTTGGCCTGGGAGTGCAGCCTTATAATACATACACTCCATCCCACAGTTTGGCAAGCGCTGGAACTGAGGGATGAGAGATCCAGACCAGAGTTTGTCTGCTGCCTGATTTCTGTCACCTGTCATGCTAATTAGGAATCAGGTATGAAAGACTGATTTCCTGTTTGCTCTGGTCTCTCCACAAGAGCCAGGAGGCTGGAAGGCTGCTGAACTACAGAGGGGAGAAGCCTCTTCCCCAAACAGGTTCAATTCTTTCTGTTCATTTGTGTAAGACTGCAAAAGTACCTTGTTTTGTTGTTGGGAGTGGAAAAGCCACTTCCAACCCTGAGTCAGGGATATCTAAGTTAAGTTATCGCTCAGGTGAGCAGCTTTTGTTTTGATCTGTTTTCTGTTGTATGCACTGTGGCAGTCTCAGTGCCTGGGACTGAATAAACCAGGCATAGCCTGTTTAAAGGAACAGTACGTGACGCCTCATCATTTAACCTACCCTAAAAGACCGTGTTCTAAACAGTCCCGGACAAACGACGGAGCCCCGGAGTAAGCCGTTTGTCACATATGGTGGAGAATGCGGGCAGAGCACTAGGGGGTCTGCGGGTTGAAGAACTTTGAAAGAAAAAAAAAAAAAAAGTTTTTTTCATCCTCTGCAAACAAGATGGAAGACGTGGTGGGTGCGCTGGTACGCAATGTCGCTGCCCAGAAAGACGCGAATGAAACCCAGCAACAGCTGTTAATAGCCCAGCAAGAAACTAATGCAAACCAGCAGCAGACGAATGCAGCCCAGCAACAGCTGCTAATAGCCCAGCAAGAGATTAATGCCAACCAGCAACAGGCGAATGCCAACCAGCAACAGGCGAATGCAAACCAGCAACAGACGAATGAAGCCCTGCAAAACGCGAATGCAAACCAGCAAGAGACAAACCGCTTGCTGAGAGAGGAGCAACAGCGGTTCGCTCAGGGCTTACAGCAGGAACTCGAGATCCTGAGGGGGACTATCAGTAACCTTCCACTGGCAGCGGCAGCCCCAGTTCCGAAAATGACCAGGGCAAGCCCCTACCTTCAGAAGATGGGACCCTCGGATGATGTGGAAGCCTATCTTCTCACGTTTGAACGCACGGCACAGAGAGAGGGATGGCCAGAAGCTGAGTGGGCTGGTCTAATCGCACCCTTCCTAAGCGGCGAACCCCAGAAGGCTTACTTTGATCTAGAGCCAGCCGAAGCAAACGTCTATGCAAAATTGAAGTTCGAGATCCTCGCCCGCCTCGGCGTAACCACGGCTGTTCGCGCCCAAAGGTTTCACGCATGGTTACTTCACGATGGATAAAGCCACCCGAAGCCAGATGTATGACCTCATCCACCTCGCCCGGAAGTGGCTACAACCCGAGATCAACTCAGCCAGCCACATCGTGGAACGGTTGGTCATGGACCAGTTCTTGAGGAAACTTCCCTCTGCCTTACGCCGTTGGGTCAGTCGGAGTGACCCCCACAATGCGGATGAGCTTGTGGCCCTCGTAGAAAGGTACAATGCAGCAGAAGAGCACCCGCAACCCACAGTCGTGGAGCAACCCCACTACCCGAGGTTCCAGGACTCTTCCAGAGACGGTAAAAGGGTACCGGGGTTAAGGGGCGCTGAAGAGCGGCAACCCCCTTCACGCAGCACAAGCAACAGTGGTTCGCACACTAAGGGCAATAGCCAACATGGGGAGCCGGGAAAAGGCTCTAAGTGGGACACAGACTATGTACCTAAATGTGTAAATTGTCATGAGAGGGGCCACACAGCAAAAATCTGCCCACTAAATGATGAGCCCATGCAATGCAACAGCGTGGAACCTTATTCGCTGTTGTCCCAATGTATGGGCCCTAGCCCAGAGGACCCCTTGAATAACCATCTGTGGGCATTTGTAAAGGTTAATGGTAAGAGGGTTCGGGCACTTCTTGACTCTGGGAGCATGGTCACACTAGTGTCCGAATACCTCTTGCCCATTAAGAAGAAACAGAGAAACAGTTCACAAAGAGTGGCAATTTGTTGTATACATGGGGATAATCATGAATATTCCACTGTTGATGTTTTTTTTTAAACAGAGTTTGGTTCTTTAGATTTCAAGGTGGGTATTGTACCCAAACTGGCACATGATGTGTTAATAGGGACCGACTTTCCCCATTTTCTAAAAATGTGGTCCCCCGCTCAGAATAGCGCCCAGAGTTCAATAGCGGACCATAACGAAGTATTAGAAGAAACAAATCCTTTCCCTTTTTCAGAAATGGAGGTTGACGAGGGCCCAAATAAGAAGGGGGAAAAGGAGGAGTGCTGTAAAATTCCCTTCCCCATCACTACTTTGGTAGGGAATACCCCAAATCAAGATGTTGAGCAGACACTTACCACCCCAGAACCGGATAAGACCCTCGCTGACCTAGAGGTCAGTCCTGGGAGTTTTAAGAAGGCCCAGTGGGAGGACCCCACATTAGCGGTAGCAAGGGGAAATATACGGGACCAGAATAGTACTCCTGGCCAACCAGATAGGTCACTTGCTTACCCCTACTTAGAGGTAGAGAACGAACTAGTATATCGGGTTGATAAAAGGAAATCAGTTACAACTAAACAATTGTTGGTACCACGGACATTCCGTAACGTAGTATTACACCTCGCACATAGTCATCCATTGGGGGGACACCTAGGGGTGGAAAAGACAAAAGAAAAGGTTCTCCGAAGCTTCTATTGGCCTGGGGTTCTGGCAGAAATTACGAATTATTGTTCCTCATGCCCAGAATGTCAGATCACCGCCCCGTTCAAGGCGTACCGCAGCCCATTGGTACCCCTTCCCATAATAGAGGTACCATTTGACCGGATTGCTATGGATCTAGTAGGACCCCTAATAAAGTCTGCTAGGGGACATCAGCATATATTGGTAATATTAGATTATGCCACCCGATATCCGGAGGCAGTTCCCCTACGTAGCACCTCAGCTAAAAACATAGCAAAAGAGTTAGTAGTTCTGTTTTCCCGGGTCGGGATTCCTAAAGAGATTCTATCTGACCAGGGAACACCATTTATGTCCCAAGTAACGAAAGAGCTATGTAAACTCCTAAAAATCAAGCATCTCAGAACCTCAGTCTATCATCCACAAACAGATGGTTTAGTGGAAAGGTTCAATAAAACCTTAAAGAGCATGTTACGGCGGGCGGTTGATAAAGATGGGAAAAACTGGGATTGTTTGTTACCGTACCTGTTATTTGCCATTAGGGAAGTTCCCCAATCATCCACAGGCTTCTCCCCGTTTGAACTATTGTATGGCCGACACCCAAGGGGCTTACTGGATATAGCCAAAGAGACTTGGGAACACGAGGTTACCCCTTACAGAAGTGTAATAGAGCATGTTGCCCAGATGCAGGACCGCATTGCTGCAGTCCTACCCATAGTGAGGGAACACATGGAGAAAGCTCAAGAAGCACAGAGGAATACATATAATAAGGGTGCTAGGGTCAGAATTTTTTCTCCAGGTGATAGGGTACTAGTTCTGGTTCCCACCGTGGAGAGTAAATTCCTTGCTAAATGGCATGGGCCATATGAGGTCTTGGAAAGAGTGGGAGAAGTAAATTATAAGGTAAGACAGCCAGGTAGGAGGAAACCTGAGCAAATATACCATATAAACCTACTCAAGCCCTGGAAAGATAGAGAAGTCTTGTTAACCCTAGTACCCCCAGGTCCGTCAGAGAATCAAGAAACTGACCCAGAGGTTAGCATAGCTGAAACCCTGTCTGTTCATCAGAAACGAGAGGTTCAGAATTTAGTGAGAAGAAACAAAGAAATCTTCTCTATACGGCCAGGTCGAACTAGCGTAATTGAACATGACCTAGTCTCTGAACCGGGGGTCCGAGTTAACCTTAAACCGTACCGAATCCCAGAGGCCAAAAGAAAGGCTATAAGTTTAGAGGTTAAAAAAATGCTAAAACTAGGTGTAATTGAGGAATCCCAAAGTGGGTGGAACAGCCCTATAGTCTTAGTCCCAAAGCCAGATGGTACAACAAGGTTTTGTAATGACTACCGGAAACTAAACGCAGTGTCAAAATTTGATACTTATCCTATGCCCAGGGTAGATGAACTTGTAGAGAGACTGGGCAAAGCCCGATATCTCACAACCCTAGACCTAACAAAAGGGTACTGGCAGGTTCCCCTCACAGAAAGGGCAAAAGAAAAGACAGCCTTCTCAACCCCAGACGGCCTCTTTCAGTATAAGGTGTTGCCTTTTGGCTTACATGGAGCTCCCGCCACATTCCAAAGAATGATGGATAAAATTTTAAAACCACATGCTCGGTATGCTGCCGCCTACCTGGATGATGTGGTAATCCATAGTGAAGATTGGCAATCCCACCTTCCAAAGGTCCAAGCTGTGCTTGACGCAGTCCGGTCTGCTGGACTAACTGCTAACCCCGCTAAATGCACTATTGGTCTGGAGGAGGCCAAGTATCTGGGATATTCTATTGGCAGAGGTTTACTCAAACCCCAAACACTCAAAGTGGAGGCGATACAAAATTGGCCAAGGCCAGTTACAAAAAAACAAGTAAGGACCTTTTTGGGGTTAATTGGGTACTATAGAAGGTTTATTCCCAATTTTGCAACTAAGGCAACCCCACTAACTGACCTCACAAAAGCAAGAGGACCGCTAATGGTAAAGTGGTCCCCCGAAACCGAACAGGCCTTTAGAAGCCTGAAAGAAGCTCTCTGTGCCCAACCAGTGTTGGTCACACCTGACTTCTCCAAAGAGTTCGTAGTCCAAACCGACGCATCTGAGGTAGGGCTGGGGGCGGTACTCTCCCAGGAGTCTCAAGGTGAGGAGCACCCCATTCTTTATTTAAGTAGGAAACTAAATCCCCAGGAGAAAAATTACTCCATAGTAGAGAAAGAGTGTCTCGCAATAAAGTGGGCTGTAGAGACGCTCAAATACTATCTGTTGGGGAGAAAATTCCGGTTGGTCACAGATCATGCACCCCTTACCTGGATGTGTCAAAACAGGGAAAAGAATGCTAGAGTGACCAGGTGGTTCCTAAGCCTACAACCCTTTAAATTTTCTGTGGAACACAGGTCAGGGCACAAACATGGCAATGCTGACGGGTTGTCAAGGATGCACTCCCTAATATCCATGGTCGCTCATCCCTCGAGGTCTGAGCTGGGGGGGAGGATATGTGACAGAAACCAGGGGATGGTAATAAATTCCGTATATAGGGCTCCCAGGATACTAGACAGTTTCTATCCTGTTTGGCCTGGGAGTGCAGCCTTATAATACATACACTCCATCCCACAGTTTGGCAAGCGCTGGAACTGAGGGATGAGAGATCCAGACCAGAGTTTGTCTGCTGCCTGATTTCTGTCACCTGTCATGCTAATTAGGAATCAGGTATGAAAGACTGATTTCCTGTTTGCTCTGGTCTCTCCACAAGAGCCAGGAGGCTGGAAGGCTGCTGAACTACAGAGGGGAGAAGCCTCTTCCCCAAACAGGTTCAATCTTTCTGTTCATTTGTGTAAGACTGCAAAAGTACCTTGTTTTGTTGTTGGGAGTGGAAAAGCCACTTCCAACCCTGAGTCAGGGATATCTAAGTTAAGTTATCGCTCAGGTGAGCAGCTTTTGTTTTGATCTGTTTTCTGTTGTATGCACTGTGGCAGTCTCAGTGCCTGGGACTGAATAAACCAGGCATAGCCTGTTTAAAGGAACAGTACGTGACGCCTCATCATTTAACCTACCCTAAAAGACCGTGTTCTAAACAGTCCCGGACAAACGACGGAGCCCCGGAGTAAGCCGTTTGTCACAATATATATATATATATATATATATATATATATATATATATAAATTTATTTATTTATTTATATATTTATTTATTTATTTATTTAGTGTGGGGCTGTTGTGTGTGTGTTTTTTTAGGTATCATTGATGTGCATATATGTGTATGTTAGGGGGGTATAAGGGTTGTTGCTGTAATATATATATAACCCTAACATACACATATATGCACATCAATGATACTATAGGCCGGCGTTGGCCCTCGGGTGTTCCCCGCAGGCCTGCAGTACCAATTCAGTGCACCCCAAAAAAATTACAACACATAAATACATCACCCTTAACAGATACAGTATAGTAATGTGCAAAATTACTATTATCCACATATGGATAATAGTAAATTTGCCCATTTAAAATACATAAAGAACAATAAATACAATAAATACATATAGCACTCACCCATGTCCAGCTGCACACGATGAAGGCCATCCTCATCTTCATCACCGTTCATGCCCCCTCTGATGCTGCAAAACATAACCAAGAATAAAAAAAGCCAATGTAATGTCCCCTACTTAACCCCTCATTAACCGCTACAGTCATTAAGGGGTGAACCCACCCTCACCCAACACTCGGGAGGCCTACATACCCTCCCCCACTACCCCCGCACTCCATGAGGCCTAACCACCCTCACCCAATACCCAGCCAGGAGGCCTACCAACATACCCTTGGGGCCAATACCCCCTGCCCCCACCCCCAGTACCCACAATAAAAACAATACACTGCCCCACAATAAACATCATTATATTTATTAAATACATAACCCACCCCCTGTGTCCCCCCATAAATACATGATTTATTCTTTTACATAGAGGGTTCATACCCCAGGCCCATGGGAGTCCCCGGTGGGCCTGACAGGTCACCTCACAGACCTACAGGTTACCTGCATCCTGTTTCACACAGGGTCTGGAGGCCTGTTGGTGGTTCCTGACAGGCACCATGGTCCACCAGGTGGTCTCCGGGGGTCACTGTGGGCCACAATGGGGTCCCCACAGTAGGCCCGCGGTTGTCTGGGGAGCCCCGGGTCAGACCCACAGGTGTCTGAGGGGCCTCGGGTGGTTCCCACAGGGGCCTGGGGACCCACGGGTGGTCCCTACGGGTCCGCAGTCACAGATGTGGGGCCACCGGTTCTTCCCCGTAGGTTTCCCTCGTTTACCCGCCAGCCTGTTACCCGTGAGAAGCCCGAGGATACCTCAGGTGGTCTCCAGAAGTCTCTCGCAGAACAAAATGAACCAACCCTGTATGTAAAAAAATAAATCTGACCTATACATTAAATACATCAATTCCCCCCCCCCCCACCACCACCCACAACAAATACAGTACAATAATGTGTAAAATAACTATTATCCAGATAGGGATAATAGATTATACAAAAATAAGTGCGCAACCCAAAATCCACCTTATACAATGAGTTACACAATATTGTGTTAAAGTGCTATCAAAATTATATTGTGCAATATAGGTGATACTAATTTATAAAAGTATATCAAACCATATTCATGAAGACGTATGCTGCTAAAATCTAAGAGTGGCTCGGCACTCAAACCACTAAGAGAAAAAACAAAAAGAAAAGCGCAAAACGCAAATAGTGAAGTAAATTAATTACAAATTGTATTTGTGTAAAAAGTGGTGAGTATTAGGCGTACATCAATGCAGATAAATTAAAGCATTTCTGTGCAAACATCAGCACAATGTTACCACAAGGAGACCCTCTGGATGGGAGTGTGGAGCCCTCTGGTGCAGCAGCTGGCCTCTGGAAAGTCTCAGCAGTCTCTCTCACTTGGTCTGGACCCCCGTGAATGGCAGCTGCAGCCCTTGAGCTGGTTCGATTCTCCTCACTGTCTGTGGCATCTGCTGGGCTCTTGATGTTGAACCGGAGGTTAAAACAGCTCCAGTCCTTCCTTCCGTGTAGCACAAATGTGCCTGGAGTCTCTCCCTGCACTCGGAACACCACACAGTCCACGTGGTGTGTAATTCCGGCGCTCGCGCACTCCCGTGACGTCACAAGTGCCGCGCTGGGTTGAAGTTAAAGGAGCAGCTACAAAAAGATTCCTGGGCCGAGACACAGTGTCTCTAGACATTTTTTAACACACCACCAAAAAGACCCTTCGAGTTTGACTTTCCTGGGTATTAAACATGTAGCAATGGATAGGAGAGGAGGTGATAGACTTAAGGCCCTCTCGGCCCAGGAATCTTTTTGGATACATAAATTAGACTGCATGGTTCCGAAAGGATTAAATGAAGATTTAGACGTATGGGCTTTTTACTGATCATTATAGAGTTAAGTTTATATACCTATACCACTCAATTCAAGACTAGCTATTTCATTTTTTAACACTAGAGGTCGCTAGACTCTAAGTCCATTGAACAGGTAACTGGTAATATTATTATTTGAAGAGTATAAATTGTAGTAGGTATATGTATAATGCTTTTACTAATACCAATCAAAAATGTTTAATCCTGTTTTATTTCTTTTTTCCCCATTTTACAGGTATGTCGTTTTTAACAAGTATGTAATAAATTGATTTTATATTTTGCCTTGAATTGTATGCTCGATCCATTGTCCCGCCTCCAACTTCGAATGGGCATATTTAATTGGCTTGTTGCCCAATTGGTTGACCAATAGTGGCAGCCACATGTGTATTTATAGATGGAGAAGGGATCAATGAATTATCCCTGATGAAGAGGCTTTTTATAGCTTCGAAACACGTTGGATAGATTGTACAAGGCTCTGGTATCTTATCCTAGCCCCTATATCATATTTTGAGAGTATTTATAAATTGCGGTTTTTGCACTTGGAGCTGCTCCTTTAACTTCAACCCAGCGCGGCACCTGTGACGTCACGGGAGTGCGCGAGCGCCGGAATTACACACCACGTGGACTGTGTGGTGTTCCGAGTGCAGGGAGAGACTCCAGGCACATTTGTGCTACACGGAAGGAAGGACTGGAGCTGTTTTAACCTCCGGTTCAACATCAAGAGCCCAGCAGATGCCACAGACAGTGAGGAGAATCGAACCAGCTCAAGGGCTGCAGCTGCCATTCACGGGGGTCCAGACCAAGTGAGAGAGACTGCTGAGACTTTCCAGAGGCCAGCTGCTGCACCAGAGGGCTCCACACTCCCATCCAGAGGGTCTCCTTGTGGTAACATTGTGCTGATGTTTGCACAGAAATGCTTTAATTGATCTGCATTGATGTACGCCTAATACTCACCACTTTTTACACAAATACAATTTGTACTTAATTTACTTCACTATTTGCGTTTTGCGCTTTTCTTTTTGTTTTTTCTCTTAGGGATAGTAGATTATCTGCCCATTATTAAACACATTAACTAGAATAATAAAATAAATAAAGTTCTACTGACCTCATCAATAAGAAGCCCCCATCGCCAGCAAAATCCTTGTCCTCCGTTGCCAACAAAATACATAGCCAATACATTGCAATTACATTCTGAGATCAATTAACCCCTTAATCACCGTATCGGATAATAACCGCAAAGGTAATTAAGGAGTTAAGCCACCCTGGCCCGATACCCACCCTTCACCCATTCATTTATACAGTGGCTTCATCATGCAACTATATATACACACACACACACACATATATATATATATATATATATATATATATATATATATATATATATATATATATATATATATATATATACTGTATATACACATGATGAACCAATATACAAATAAATGTGTAAGGGTTAACAAAAACATGCTCTAATAAAAATACCACTTCTCCATGTCAGCCACAGTCAAATAAAATCCTATTTCCAAAACAAATCAAATCTCATCTTCCAATCTAAAGCATCAAATGCCAATCAAAACATTGAATTTACATTTTGTACATGATGCATACAATCTATGCACCATGTACACTCTACAAATCAATGTTAACAATAAAATATTCCAAACAAAATACCATTAAATCCAAACAAGTATACTATTTAAACCAAGCAAGTCACCTTAAATCAATAAGCATTCATTAATCACATCCAAAAACATCCAAAAACATGCGGGTGGGTAGCGGGCTTAACCCTTTCATGACCGTAGCGGTATTAACTGCCCATTATTAAACACATTAACTAGAATAATAAAATAAATAAAGTTCTACTGACCTCATCAATAAGAAGCCCCCATCGCCAGCAAAATCCTTGTCCTCCGTTGCCAACAAAATACATAGCCAATACATTGCAATTACATTCTGAGATCAATTAACCCCTTAATCACCGTATCGGATAATAACCGCAAAGGTAATTAAGGGGTTAAGCCACCCTGGCCCGATACCCACCCTTCACCCATTCATTTATACAGTGGCTTCATCATGCAACTATATATATACACACACATATATATATATATATATATATATATATATATATATATATATATATATATATATATATATACTGTATATACACATGATGAACCAATATACAAATAAATGTGTAAGGGTTAACAAAAACATGCTCTAATAAAAATACCACTTCTCCATGTCAGCCACAGTCAAATAAAATCCTATTTCCAAAACAAATCAAATCTCATCTTCCAATCTAAAGCATCAAATGCCAATCAAAACATTGAATTTACATTTTGTACATGATGCATACAATCTATGCACCATGTACACTCTACAAATCAATGTTAACAATAAAATATTCCAAACAAAATAACATTAATCCAAACAAGTATACTATTTAAACCAAGCAAGTCACCATAAATCAATTAGCATTCATTAATCACATCAAAAACATCCAAAAACATGCGGGTGGGTAGCGGGCTTAACCCCTTCATGACCGTAGCGGTATTAACCGCTAAGGTCATGAAGGGGTTAAGTGCACCCGCAACTCCCCCCGCAAGCCCTAAACAACCACCAAGGGCCAAATAACCCCTTCACCCACCCCCGTTAACCACAATAAACCTGGCATGGCTGGTTAACCCCTTCATTGCCTTAGCGGTTAGCCGCTAAGGTAATGAAGTTGCCTTTAAATGCATTTTTCCTGCCTCGAATGCATGCCGGGGGGCTCCGGTGCTGCTATTAATGGTATCAGCTCCGGAGACCTCCGGCATCAATCCCAGGCAGGAAAAAGGCCTGATTTTTTTTTCCTGATTCCCCTGCTTAGTGCATAGACCCCTAAACGAGCGTGAAAATACCGGAACATATTCCGGGGGAAAAAAAAAAATGCATCTGCCCGCGGTTATTAAAGTTGCACCATTCGGCAGCATTAGGATAAAGGCGGCCACCACTGTACACACACACATATATATATATATATATATATATATATATATATATATATATATATATACACACATATATATATATATATATATATATATATATATATATATATACACACATACACACACATATATAACATATGCTGGTTACTGTAAAACAGGAATTGTATGTACTCGGCTTGCGCTGGTTACTGTAAAAGTTAGATAATGAGGAACCAGAATTCTCATCCGGCCAAAGGGTCACTGTAACAGGGGACTTACCCTGTTCAGAAAACTTGCCTCTAATCCAGCAGTGTGCTTGTTAATTGACCAGCACCTGGCTGATTAGAGGTGTTAGAAAAAGCCTGCCTTTGAGACAGGAAGTGAGACTCCTTAGCTCACACCTGAGCTAAACTAGGAGACAGAGCAAAGATTCCTTAGTCCACAACTGGGCTGAACCAAGGAAGGACAGATGTCTTGAGCGACAAGCTGACCACAAGATAAAGGGGACAAGATTCTAACCTGGAGCCCGGAGATTGCCTTAGCACACACGGGTGCAGATCCAAGAGAGCAGAGAAGCTTCCCCTAGAGCAGCCCAGCTAACAGATAAGACTTTTCGTATAAGACTATTATCTACTGCTGCGGCACACTTTATTCTAACAAATCACCGGGTTGTCCCTGGCTGGTTCCTGGAATGCCACGCTGTTCACCCGGAGCATGCCGCGGTCCCAGCCAGGGTCATGCCCGGCTGACGCGTGGTTGATGTGTTGATTGATAATGGTTCAGGATTTACTAGGCTGCAATACTTCGCGTGTGTAAGGAATCCACTCCTGGCTTTGATTATAACTTTTGCTTCTCATTGCAGCTTCTGCCTGTGCTACATCATTGGAGGAATACTCACACACCCTCCTCCTGTGATTGGTTCTCCACCCTTTATATCCTGGGCGTTGGCACTGAAACAGTGCCGAGCATAATCTCCTACCTGGACGTTACTGTCTCTGCCACAAACCGCCCCAGCGTTCTTACTTTCCAAGTTCCTGAGTATCCAGAGGCCTGTTCTTTCTCCTGTGCTGAAGCATGTTGCCAGCACCAGTACCTGCTGCATTCCTTCCTAGCAGTGGCTACCCTTCCTTTCCTGCGGCCTGCTGCTATCCCCTTGCAGTGGCCTGCCTTGGACTTCTGCGCTGAAGCGTTGGTTCTCCCCGACACTGCCCTGCGGTGAACTTCGGCCAGCCTGCTGTCTCCTCCTGCTGAGATCGGCGTCATGGGCCGAGGCCGCTCCTCGTGCAGAAGCCACTCCCGCGCTCACGCTCCTAAGCTGAAACGGGGAACTCCTGTCTGCTTGTTGCCGATTCCTTGCTACGACTACGACCACCCGGATGTCTTCTATCCTGACCCTGCTTCGGCCATCGATTGTCCTGTCTTCTCCTACCCCGACTTTGGCTTCAATAACGATGATGCTGCCTTCTCCAATCCTGACCCTGCGATGTACAACTACGAACTGCGCACTCCGGATCAGTCTGCGTGGACTAAGGTCGGTGATAATGTAACCCCACCTCAGCCCCGCTGTCCGGTCCCGGTTTGTGGCGAGCATCGGCGTAACAACAAATTCATGAATTGTAATGCAGTATATATATATATATATATATATATATATATATATTTACAGTGCTCGACAAATCCGGTCGCCCGGTCGCCAGGGGCGGCCGGATTTGCCCCCGTTGCGACCCGTCCTAATGGCTGCTTGGCGCACGCGGTTCTGTGATTAAAAAATATATATTTTTTTTTTTTTACAAACCCAGCAACCTGATTGGCTTGACGGGCTGTCAAGATTTTTTCCAGCCTGGCTCTATATAAGGTCACGCAGGCAAATCAGCCTTCCTTTCAGCTTTAACTGGTTTTCCATCCCGCGGCCCCCGCTGCCCGCCGGGTGGGAGGGGGGAAGCTCCTCCCCATCGCTCGTCCCCGCGAGGCGGGAGTTGGTAGTAGTGGTGCTACTCTCCGTCCCCACGCTCCCGCTGCTCGCCGGGTGGGAGCGGGGAAGCTCCTCCCCATCGCTCATCCCCGCGAGGCAGGAGTTGGTAGTAGTGGTGCTACTCTCCGTCCCCACGCTCCCGCTGCCCGCCGAGTGGGAGGGGGGAAGCTCCTCCCCATCGCTCGTCCCCGCGAGGCGGGAGTTGGTAGTAGTGGTGCTACTCTCCGTCCCCACGCTCCCGCTGCCCGCCGGGTGGGAGGGGGGAAGCTCCTCCCCATCGCTCATCCCCGCGAGGCGGGAGTTGGTAGTAGTGGTGCTACTCTCCGTCCCCGCGCTCCCGCTGCCCGCCGGGTGGGAGCGGGGAAGCTCCTCCCCATCGGCGATGCTCTTCTCCATCCCCGCGAGGTGGGAGGTGATAGCGGGGTGCTCCTCCGTCCCCGGTGCTCGTCCCCGCGAGGCGGGGGCGCTCCTCTTCGTCGCTCCTGCTGCCCCCTCTGTCCCCAGCGCTCCTGCTGCCCGCGCGAGGTGGGGATTGGCACGCGGGCAGTGGTGGTGCATGTTGCGGCCTTTCCTCTCTTCCTCACCCCCGTGTGTGTGTGTGTGTGTGTGTGTGTGTGTGTATGTGTGTGTGTGTGTGTGTGTGTGTGTGTGTGTGTATGGGAGAGTGTGTGTATGGGAGAGTGTGTGTATGGGAGAGTGTGTGTATGGGAGAGTGTGAGTGTATGGGAGAGTGTGAGTGTATGGGAGAGTGAGAGTGTATGTGGGAGAGTGAGAGTGTATGTGGGAGAGTGAGAGTGTATGTGGGAGAGTGAGAGTGTATGTGGGAGAGTGAGAGTGTATGGGAGAGTGAGAGTGTATGGGAGAGTGAGAGTGTATGTGTGTGTATGGGAGAGTGAGAGTGTATGTGTGTGTATGGGAGAGTGAGAGTCTATGTGTGTGTATGGCAGAGTGAGAGTGTATGTGTGTGTATGGGAGAGTGAGAGTGTATGTGTGTGTGTACTGCACCGACACACTTTATTCGAGCAAATACCCAGTATGTACCTGGCAGATACCTGGAATGCGCCGCTCCTCACCTCTGACAAGCCCCGTTGCGTTTGCCTTCCCAGCCTGGGTTCATGCCTGGCTGACAGGCGGCTGATCTGTTAAATGATAATGATTAGGATTTAATAGGCTGCAATGCTTCGCGTGTCTACCAGATGGCATAAATTCATGAATTGTAATGCAGTATATATATATATACTGTGCAGTATTGCAGCCAGCGGGAATAAAATGCTTCAATCCCTGCCTGAAAATACCTCAATGCACTCGGGCAGAAAACAGTCACAAACCTCAATACACCCGGGTATACCCGAATTCGTGGGACTAGCCGAGCTCGAATAAAGTGTGTCGCCAGTGTATGGGAGAGTGAGAGTGTATGTGTGTGTATGGGAGAGTGAGAGTGTATGTGTGTGTGTATGGGAGAGTGAGAGTGTATGTGTGTGTATGGGAGAGAGAGTGTGTGTGTGTGTGTGTGTATGAGAGTGAATGTGTGAGAGAGAGTGTGTGGGTGTGCAGGACACCAGACACCAATCAGTCACCCCCCCCATCTAGTCAGTCACCCAGTCCGTCACCCCCTCCCCACCCAATCCCCCAGTCGGTCACCCTCTCCCCACCCAATCCCCCAGTCGGTCACCCTCTCCCCACCCAATCCCCCAGTCGGTCAGCCCGTCCCCACCCAATAACCCCAGTCGGTCACCCCCCCCCCCCAATCAGTCAGTCGCCTCCTCTGTCTCTCTCCCCTCTCTGTCTCTCTCCCCGCTCTGTCGCTCTCCCCTCTCTGTCTCTGTCTCTCTCCCCTCTCTCTGTCTCTCTCTCCCCTCTCTGTCTCTCTCCCCTCTCTCTGTCTCTCTCTCCCTGTCTCTCTCTCCCCTCTCCCTGTCTCTCTCCCTGTCTCTCTCTCCCCTCTCTCTGTCTCTCTCTCCCCTCTCTCTGTCTCTCTCTCCCCTCTCTCTGTCTCTCTCTCCCCCCTCTCTGTCTCTCTCTCCCCTCTCTCTGTCTCTCTCTCCCCTCTCTCTGTCTCTCTCTCCCCTCTCTCTGTCTCTCTCTCCCCTCTCTCTGTCTCTCTCCCCTCTCTGTCTCTCTCCCCTCTCTGTCTCTCTCCCCTCTCTGTCTCTGTCTCTCCCCTCTCTTTGTCTCTCCCCTCTCTCTGTCTCTGTCTCTCTCGCCACTCTCTCTGTCTCCCCTCTGTCTGTGTGTGTGTCTCTCTCTCTCCTCTCTGTCTGTCTCCCACACTCTGGATCTGGATATCTTATTTACCCTATATATCTTAATTGAAATATACCTACACTCTCAAGCTTCACACGGGAGACAATCGGAATCCCCCCTAACCCAGAAGACAGGTAACGAACACCTCCCCTCCAATGTATAACATTGCGGGAATGAGGGTACCTGGATTTTGAGGGTCTTCGGATCAGGTAAGATTGCTGCTTTAAATATTGTGAAGCGGGGGCATCCAGACACTAGTTAAGGGGTGCAGGAAGTAAGTCATTCACATCTGGCTTTTTTTTTCTAGATTCGACATTTATACACACACACACACACACACACACACACACACACACACACACACACACACACACACCAAGGACTAATTGTAGTATAATGTAATACAATAAATAAACTAATATCAAAAACGAATGTTCTTACTAGGAATTTATTTAATTTATGGCTTTTTTTTAAAATGCGTGGCTGGGGGCGGGACTAGAGGCGGGGTTGGGGGCGGGACTAGGTGGCGAGTAGATTTTTGGGTGATTTGTCAAGCACTGTATATTTATATATATATATCTATATCTATCTATATATAGATATATATCTATCTATATATAGATATATATATATATATATATATATATATATATATATATATATATATATATATATATATATATATATATATATATATATATATATATATATATATATATATATATACAGTGTTCGACAAACCTATACATTTGCTCGCCTCGGGCGAGTGGATTTAACATCGTGGCGAGCTCCTATTGGCCCAAGCAGCACACGTTTGGTACTTGGTGGCGAGTAGATTTTTTTGTTCGGCGAGTAGATTTTTTGGTGATTTGTCGACCACTGTATATATATATACAGTAACCCATAACCCCTAACATACAGTACTGTACACATACAGTACTGTACACATACAGTACTGTATACTGTATGCACATCAATGATACTATAGGCCGTCCCCTGGCGAGATGTGTTTGCAGCAGAGAGAGAACCGCTGCTCTCTCTGCGCAAACATCGGCACATTAAAAATTATTTAAAATACATTTTTATTCATAGTGTAGATGTGCAGGGGGTCTCCGGAGCTGAATCGCGTTGGTTTCAGGTCCGGGGACCCCCTGCTTCCCGAGATACAGACCCCTTTATGAGGTGCCGGTATCCCTCTGCATTTAAGGTCCCGATCACGTGACCGCGGCATGTAAACAAAGCAGAGGGATACCGGCACCCCCTAAAGGGGCCTGTATCTCGGGAAGCAGGGGGTCCCCGGACCTAAAACCAAAACGTTTCTGCTCTGGAGACCCTCTGCACATGTACAGTATAAATAAAACACATATATAAATAAAAACTCGTTCCTTACCTTACCGGCTATGTGCTATGGTAACGAAGCAGCATTTCTGTATTTTAATAATATTGTACAGTGAGCAGGGGGTTCCCTGAGCCAGAAATTAATGCTCAGGGGACCCCCTGCTCCTGCACAATATTATTAAAAATACAGAAATGCTGCTTCATTACCATAGCTGATAGCCGCTAAGGCAATGAAGGGGTTAACCCACCGTGCCCGCTTTATTGTGGGTACCTCAGGGAGCAGGGGGTCCCTGGAGCTAAAACCAAAACGTTACTGCTCCGGAGACCCTCTGCACATGTACAGTATAAATAAAACACATATATAAATAAAAACTCGTTCCTTACCTTACCGGCTATGTGCTATGGTAACGAAGCAGCATTTCTGTATTTTAATAATATTGTACAGTGAGCAGGGGGTTCCCTGAGCCAGAAATTAATGCTCAGGGGACCCCCTGCTCCTGCACAATATTATTAAAAATACAGAAATGCTGCTTCATTACCATAGCTGATAGCTGCTAAGGCAATGAAGGGTTAAGGCAGAATAAACAATAAATACATTAAATACATATTTTTAATGTGTGTGTTAAACCTCCCTGCCTTGACTGTAATCTGTGTAAGACCCCCTCCCCCTATTGTGTGTGTTAAACTTCCCTGCCTTGACTGTAATCTATGCAAAACCCCTTCCCCCTATTGTGTATGCTAAACTTCCCTGCTTTGACTAATCTGTGTAAGCCCCCCTCCCCCTATTGTGTCGGTTAAATCTCCCTGCCTGTGTTTCTGTGAGTGCAGTGTACTGTATGTAAATGTGGGGAGGGGGAGGGGGATCCCGTGTAAATAACCACACCCACACCCACTACCCACTACCCACCTGCACATGGCCCTTCCGCTGCTGCAAAACAGAGACAAAAATTAAAACATACAAAATAATGTCCCCTAACCCCTTAATCACCATAGCGGTTATTAACCGCTACAGTCATTAAGGGGTTAACCCACCCTCACCCACCACTCGGGATGTCTACATACCCTCCCACACTAACCTCCCCCCGTGAGGCCTAACCACCCTCACCCAGTACCCACAAGGGAGGCCTACCCACATACCCCCCCACACCCCCAGTATCCACAATAAAAACAATACAGTGACCCACAATAAACATCATTATATTTATTAAATACATTACCCACCCCCTGTTCCCCCCCATAAATACATGATTTATTCTTTTACATACAGGGTTCATAACGCAGCCCCACGTGAGTCCCCGGTGGGCTGGCGGGGCACCTGGACAGACCTACAGGGTACCAGCAGCCCTTTTCAAACAGGTTCTGGAGGCCTGCTGGTGGGTCCCGCCAGCACCATGGCCCCCAGGTGATCTCCTTGGGTCACCGTGGGCCACAATTGGGTCCCCACGGCAGGCCCAAGGATGTCTGGGAGCCCCGGGTCAGACCCACAGGTGTCTGCGGGGCCTCGGGTGGTTCCCACGGGGGTCTGTGGAACTCACTGGTGCTCACTACGGGTCCACGGTGCCCCCACAGAAGTGGGACCACACATCTTCATCCCCGCACCTACGGGTCGGCGGTGCCCCCACAGAAGTGGGACCACACAGCTTCATCCCCGCAGACTACGGGTTGGCGGTGCTCC
This sequence comes from Ascaphus truei, assembly GCF_040206685.1. Lineage (NCBI taxonomy): Eukaryota > Metazoa > Chordata > Amphibia > Anura > Ascaphidae > Ascaphus > Ascaphus truei. Next base: position 189,563,144 of record NC_134486.1, on the reverse strand, counting down.
CACAGATGTGAGGCCACTGCTTCATCCCCGCATGTGTCACCCGTGGAATCACCAGCCTGATACCCGTGATAAACCCGAGAAAACCACAGGTGGTCTCCAGAGGTCTAACGCGGAACCACGGAACAAACCCTGAATGTAAAAAAAATAAACCTGGCCTATACATTCAATACATACCCCCCCCCCCCCCCCCCAACACCTACAGTACAATAATGTGCAAAATAACTATTATCCAGATATGGATAATAGATTAATTGCCCATTATTAAAAACATTAACTAGCAAATTCAAATAAATAATAAAGTGCTACTGACCTCATCAAGAAAAAGTCTCTGTCGCCAGCAACATTCTTGTCTTGTCCACAAAATACATTGCCAAAACAAAGCCAATACATTGCAATTACATTCAGATATCAATTAACCCCTTAAACACCTTATCGGATAATAACCGCAAAGGTAATTAAGGGGTTAAGCCACACTGGCCCGATACCCACCCTTCACACATGAATTTGTACAGTGGCTTCATCATGCAACTATATATACAGTATATATATATATATATATATATATATATATATATATATATATATATATATATATGCAAATATAGCTGTATGCTCATCTGCATGTCTTAGGCAGGTCTGCAACCCCGCCTTTCCCCATTATCACCCAGCATACAGCACTTCCACTGCAGCAAGGGATTCTGGGAAATGACATGCAAATGAGCACACAGTGTCACTTTTTGCCTCAATAACCATTTTTAACATGGTTCCCTATAGGCTTAAGCTTGCTGCATGGTCACAGCTTTGAGCACAGCCAGGGTTAAGGTGCATACCCAGAAAACCACCCACAGACAGCTGTTTCGACCTTGATGGGTCTCATCAGTGTGGGGTTGATTTTACTGGGAATGCAAGAGAGGCTATGGGATAGGCTAAACCATGGTCGAAACAGCTGTCTGTGGGTGGTTTTCTGGGTATGCACCTTAACCCTGGCTGTGCTCAAAGCTGTAACCATGCAGCAAGCTTAAGCCTATAGGGAACCATGTTAAAAATGGTTATTGAGGCAAAAAGTGACCCTGTGTGCTCATTTGCATGTCATTTCCCAGAATCCCTTGCTGCAGTGGAAGTGCTGTATGCTGGGTGATAATGGGGAAAGGCGGGGTTGCAGACCTGCCTAAGACATGCAGATGAGCATACAGTTATATTTGCATATTTGCTTTCCTGTGGAGGGTTTTTGTCACTTTTTTTACTCACCATAACTTAACTATATATATATATATATATATATATATATATATATATATATATATATATATATATATATATATAAACATATATAAACATATTACCATCCTTGCGTCCGGCAAATAAGATGAAACCCAGTGACTTGGAAAGGCGCTTAACAACTATAAAAGTGCTCAAAAAAATAAAATTAAAAGTTTGTGAAACTGACGAATTCTCTCAACCTTCCAGGGAATATGCACTGATTCCCTTACAACAGTTTAGGATCCAGGGCAGGAAGGGAGCAGCATCATCAGGAACACCCAGAAAAAAATACAAAACTCATCATAGTGTAGTATGAAAAATAAATGTCAATATGTGGAACTTGGCTCTTTAAATAACCTACTTACAGAATGTAAGATATATAAGAGCAGGTTTGTAATTGTGATGGATCTTTGGACACCTCAGGTTATGGGTTGCAGCAAGCAGCAGCATACATCAGATAAGGGTGGTGTCAGGCAAGATGGTGTTTTCACTCTGGCAGCAGCTTCCAATCAGTCATATGCAGTCATACAAAGATAAGGGAAACAATAGTGCTTTACCAAAATAACACAGAGTTTTATCGTGAAGACGAGCAGGAAATGTACTCACAATATAATAAATGAGCACATTCACATCATGATATCTTTAGGAACCAGGGTATTGGATCGGCCGGTGGAGAAATCCCTCACTTCACTTGTTCTTTAGCTCAACGCGTTTCACTGCATGCCGCAGCTTCCTCAGGAGCTCATTGCTCCTGAGGAAGCTGCGGCATGCAGTGAAACGCGTTGAGCTAAAGAAATCTGCAGACAGTTAGCAGAGCCCAGCTGTATCTACCGTTTGGGAACTGTCTTTCTGCTGTATTCACGGAGGCATAGTCTTGGACCGGCGTTCCCCCTACTCTCCGCTCTACTTACGCTCACCGGAAGTCGTCACCGCCAGGCCAGGAAGTGACGACAGACGCCATCCATCTGGCACCGGACGAGGGGGCACCCTCGTGGAGGACAAGGAAGCGGAGTGAAGTGAGGGATTTCTCCACCGGCCGATCCAATACCCTGGTTCCTAAAGATATCATGATGTGAATGTGCTCATTTATTATATTGTGAGTACATTTCCTGCTCGTCTTCACGATAAAACTCTGTGTTATTTTGGTAAAGCACTATTGTTTCCCTTATCTTTGTATGACTGCATATGACTGATTGGAAGCTGCTGCCAGAGTGAAAACACCATCTTGCCTGACACCACCCTTATCTGATGTATGCTGCTGCTTGCTGCAACCCATAACCTGAGGTGTCCAAAGATCCATCACAATTACAAACCTGCTCTTATATATCTTACATTCTGTAAGTAGGTTATTTAAAGAGCCAAGTTCCACATATTGACATTTATTTTTCATACTACACTATGATGAGTTTTGTATTTTTTTCTGGGTGTTCCTGATGATGCTGCTCCCTTCCTGCCCTGGATCCTAAGTCTGGCAAATAAGAGACAGCACTTACTTCCAGGGGAAAAAAATGTGTATTCAGTCATGTGTGAACAGACAACCGATCCTGACGTTTCGGCTCCGGAACGGAACCTTTCTCAAGGGGGGTGCAACATACAACAAACAGACAGGGTATATATACAAGAGAAACATACAAAAATCACCTGTGTATCATTACCTAAGTGTTGTAAGCCCGCGAAAATCAGAAGCAGCTTGATGTGAGTGCTGATCCGCCATCTTGGAGGGGGAATCGCACTGCGCATGTACAGTACAAAAGCAGACAACTGGAGATTCCATTTTGGATGTGGCATGTCTATCGCACATGTGCAGCTCTGATACTGTATACACCATCACCATACCTAAACGGCACAGGAGGAGTCAGAGGGGGATGTGACTGTTCCCTCTGTCCAAAGCTGATAGTCAGCACATGCGCAGAGCCATTAGTCCCTCCGTGATGGAAGCATACATTGTAGTGCACTATAATAAAGAAAAAGAAAAGCACAATAGTAAGAAAGAAATAATAAAGGAGGAAAGAATAAATATATATATAGGAGACACTAGCCAATCCAAATATACAAGAGATATAAAAACATTTCATAGGCTATTAGTATCTATATATGTATATATATATATATATATATATATATATATATATATATATATATATATATATATATAATATATATATATATATAACACACAATAGAGAAGGACAAAGACAATCCCCTAAAATAGCACTCTAAAATATACCACCAAAATAAGTAAATAGAATATAGCAAAAAGACCCGGATGCTCTGCCAAAGTAGAAAAATGAACAAGATTCTATTAATGCAACAGCAAGACACACCAACTTAAAAACTTGAACATGCTAATGACAGCTAAAAATATATGGGCAGTGACTCTCTAAAATACTATTAATTGAACCAAAAACTAAAATGTGTCTAAATAATAAAGAATATAATATGAATTGACACAAAAAAGCTAAATGGGACAAAATGGAAAAGATATAACCCTTAAAGCAAAAAACCCTTGCTACAAAATATGAAGTGTAACTAAAGGCATAAGGAAAAGTATGCAATCAATAACCTTATATACATTAACGTGTATATAAGCAAAAATATAAATTATAGCCAAGGGAAAAACACATGGGAGAAAAAAAGAAATAACCAAATTCATACCCTGAACAGCAAATCCAAAAAATAAATCATTAATACTCAGGCAGCAGAAAAACATGGAATGACTATAGTATTAGTACAGGAGCAAACAGGAACATAATTACACGAAATTGAAGAGTGCCAATGCTGGAGAGTAACATAAATACACATAAGTGCAAAGACCACGAGGACCAATGATACCAAACAGCAGGGGAGATAATACTCAGCTGTCACTAGATAGTGAAAGGGATTAGTCCTCAGTTGTTAGGTTCCAATGTATGCTCGTAAAAAGTCAGAGAGAGTCCATAGTTGCTGCATCGAGCAGTTAGGAGTCACGCCAGGAAAGTCACATTTAGCTGTCTATTGCAGACACTCTAATATATATATGTGAAAATATATTCTCTACGGCGCTGCGTAGGAACCGTCTCTCGTACTCTGGATCGATCACCTCCGGAGGCTTTACCCCACTCGTAAAGTGCTGGACAGGAAAAGGACGGCGACGGCAAGCAGCTCGGAGGAGAAGTAATTGAGTCAGACACCAGTGACTATCTTGTCTCCGGGCTGGAAACGATGTGTCGGCTTATCTGAAGGGAGCGGAAGAGAAGAAGAAACATCACCATAGATGCCATTCAATTTCTGTATCAAGTGATAAACAAAATTCTCTTGACTTTGTTCTAGGTCTCCAACTTCCTTCGGGCAATACGTACCATGAGCCCAGGGAGTTGGAAACGGCCGCCCCATTAAAATTTCAAATGGTGACAATTTGGTAGTACTATTCGGGGTCATTCTGATTTCTGCAAGGACTGCGGGAAGGACATCTGGCCATCTTGAAAAGGCACCATTTGTTCCCTTACGCAGTTTATCCTTGATCATGCGATTGGTCCTTTATACCTGACCTGAAGACTGTGGGTGGTATGGTATGTGAAACTTCCAATCTATAGCGAGAGTCTTAGCAACTCCTTGAGTCACCTGGGATGTAAAATGTGTTCCTCTATCACTATTTATTTGAAGAAGGCATCCCCACCGGGGAATGATTTCTTTACAAAGTATTTTTACAATGGTCTTTGAGCTTTCGTTTGTTGTAGGAAATGACTCAACCCATTTGCTAAATTGATCTACCATTACCAGTAGGTATCTCAGTTTTCCTGCAGCTGTTGGCATCTGTGTGAAATCAATCTGTATTTGCTCCATTGGGCCACTAGGTGGCGGTAGATGTTCATGTTTTGCGGGTCGTGTGCCCTGCGTGTTGTTTCTGATGCATGTTAGACATCTGGCTAATTGTGTCTCAACTACCTGATCAATGTCTCTTACTAAAAACAATTCCTGATCACCTGTAGCTTTCTTTCCCTTATGCCCAATTCCATGAAAATGTGAGATTAAAATAGGGCTAGCTATTTTAGGAAAACCTATCACTTTGCCCTTGGTCCAAATTCCATTTTCATCTTTGCTCAAACACTTTTCCTCCCATAGCTTTACATCCTTTTCCTCTGCAAGTTTCTGTAACATTTTAAGATCATAGTCTGGGAGATGGCATGTCATTACCATATTGAGCTGTGTGTCAACAGTGGTGTTGTATGCTGGAAACATAATCTGTGATTGTGCAGCCTCTTTAGCGTAAAAATCAGCCAACTCATTACCTTTGGCCTCATCTGTCTCTCCACCAGCATGTCCTTTACATTTAACAATTGCTATTTTACTGGGTCGCAACATGGCGTCCAGCAACTGCTCTACCAATGTAGCATGTGATATGCCCTATCCATCTGCATTTACAAAACCACGATTTTTCCATATTACGCCAAAATCGTGTACCACTCCGTATGCATAACGAGAGTCTGTATAAATGGTTACCGTATTCTGTGATGATGCTTAACATGCTTCTGTCAGTGCTACTAACTCTGCTGCTTGAGCTGAAACAAACGGTAACGCTCCAGAACAGATTACTGTGTCTGGTAACCTAACTACTGCAAATCCTGTCAGATACTGCTGCGGCACAGTTTATTCGAGCATTTGCCCGTTCTGTGCCGCAGCAGTAGCCTGGCGCGCGCCCGAGTGTGACGGGCGCGCGCCGAAGCAGCGGAAGAGCGCCCTCCGATCGGGGCGCTCTCCCTCCCGCTGCCGGGTCCGCCGGGTCCCCCGGAACCCCCTGCCGCTGTCCCGCGATCGCGGGACACCAGGGCTCCCTCGGGGAGCCCCTGGACGTGCGTGCAGGGGGCGCACGCTCCCGAAGACGCGTGACCGCGCGTCTATGACGCGCGGCACGCCGAGGGGCGGCCACTAGCAAGCCGGGAAATCTCCCGGCTTGCGGATCTGGCCGCAGTGCAATTAAATGTGTCGCCAGTGTATACTCCATCTGTGGGTTTAGAGCATGAACCATCTACAAACAATACATCTCCCTCCTTAAGGGGCGTACTTTCTAAGTCGCTCCTTACTGATGTCGTGTTGTGTATGTTTTGTAGGCAGTCATGGTCTTCATTGCCTATGTCAGAGTTGTGCAGTAACAGATTAGTCAGAATTTGAGCTGGACCAGTGTGTGGTGGGTGATATTTGACAGTGAGATTTGAGGATGGTTTCATACCCTGTTCTACGCTGTGCAGTCATGTGCTGCATAGTGAGATTCCTGAGAACATGTAGTACCTGGTGTGATGTATGCAAGGTTAGTTTGTGTGACAGCACAATAGGTTGTACTGTTTCTACCAAAATAGTGCATGCAGCCACTTGTCTTAAACATGCCGGGAACCCCTGCACAATCTCCTGCAGTTTCTTTGAATAGAATGCCACCGGCCTATAGCCCGAGCCATGCTCTTGCGCCAGTACGCCAACAACCACGGTGCCTGTCTTGCTGCAAAACAAATGGAAAGGCAAGTTATAGTTCGGCAAGCCCAGAGCAGGGCTAGAACACAATGCAGTCTTAAATTCGGTGAATGCAGTGAGAGTCTCTGGCATTCATTGCAGTGTGTCTGGCTTATGCATCAATGTCAATTGTCTCAAAATGTTATGCCAGTGGGAACAGTTCGGTATCCATTGGCGGCAATAGGTGATCATCCCCAGAAAAGACAACATAGCAGCTTTCGTCTTGGGCTTGGGGAGAGTGGTAATTACCTTGACTCGTTCTGGCGAAAGGAGTCTCTGTCCTGGCTGTAGAATGAAGCCTACATATTTGACAGTTTGTTGCGCCATCTGTACCTTGTGTGGTGAGACCTTATGACCCGTAGCAGCGAGATGCTCCAGCAGACTGTGAGTGTCCAGAGTGCATTTTTCTTCCGTTTGGCTGCAGAGTAGCAAATCATCCACATACTGCAGCAAAACAGAGTCACCGGGCGGACACCAGTCAGCAAGAGTCATACGCATGACGGTGCTGTAAGCCGTTGGTGAATCGCAATACCCCTGTGGTAAGCGACACCAGCGAAATTGATTACCTTTATAGGTGAACGCAAACAATGATATTGTGTTGGGGTGCACCGGAATGGAAAAGTATGCTGAATTCAGGTCTATTACCGTGAAATATGTCGCTGTTGCAGGTATGGCTGTACTGATTGCTGTAACATCTGGTACTATAGGCGCTAATGGTTGCACTAACTCATTGACTGTGCGCAAATCTTGTGTAAAATGCCACTGCGAGCATTTAGGGACAGGGTTAACTGGTGTGTTGTATGGTGAGACAGTTGGCTCTATCACTCCCTTTGCGAGTAATTCCCTGATAATAGGTTCTATCCCTGCTTCCTTCTCTGCAGATAATGGGTAATGTTTGATGTTGACTGGACTTACTCCTGGCTTTAGTGTAGTCTCATATGGTGTGCATGAGATGAGACCTGGGACAGTGTTAGAAGTCGCCCATACCCGTGGGTCAATGTCCTGTAATGATAAAGGTATGTCAGCAGAAAAAAGATTCCATTCTATATCCCATATCTCGTCAATAGGTAAATACTTGTCCTGTAATACAAGCTGCTGTCCCTGAGCCCATATGAAGGCTCTTTTGTCTGATGCAATGTATATAGTAGTTGGTGTGATCCATACACCTTCAATTCGAGCAGACACATCCGTGTGTGCTTCAGGATCATGCATCTCTGCTTCTGGATCATAGATGATACATGAAATAGGATTAGCAAATGTCATGCGTGTGTAAGGCATATCCCCATGGGTAGGAAAATCTGACAATTTGGTCAGTTGTTCAACTAATCTGTCTGGCATTGGTAACCCTCAAACTTTGAGTCTGCCAGTGTCATGCTGAAAGAGAGAAAGATCATAATTATTGGGGGAGAGATGTGGAGAACTTACAATAATCCCCCCCTTGTCATCAATAGTTTTATCAATTTGCATTTTGGCCATTAAATCACGTCCCAATAAATTCATTGGACATTGTGGAATAACCCTAAAAGGGTGATCCCATTTTTTGTGAGACCTAGGATTTAATTGGACCAACAAAATAGGTGTGTTGTAACATTTGGTTAGTGTACCCTCAATACCCATAGAGGACTCGTCTGCTTGCTTCATTGGACCTTTGTAGGAATGTTTATTAAGAGAAGAACACGTTGCACCTGGGTCTACAAGAAAATCAGATAATCTTCCATTGACATACAATGATAATAGTGGCACAGCACAGTAAAATATGAGCAACACAGCTTATTCTTATGCACTTATGCACTTATGCACTTCTATATATCTTATGCACTTATATGTATCTTATATATCTTATACTATATATATATAAAAACATGCACAGAAATACCGTAATCCCCTAATCCCCTAATCCCCCCCCCAAAAAAATACACTTTTCCACAGACACTTTAAGAGTATTTCAAGCAGATAAACACATACACTACCGACACACTTTACTGCAGCACGGCTAGCACCGCAAGCCGGGGGATGCCCCGGTGTGCTAGCCGCACTCCCTCAGCGTGCCGCGCATCACCGATGCGCGGTCACGCGTCATCGGGTGCCTGCGCCCCCTGCACGCGCGTCCAGGGCTCCCCGAGGGAGCCCTGGTGTCCCGCGATGTGGGGGACGGCGGCAGGGGGTTCCGGGGGACCCGGCGGACCCGGCAGCGGGAGGGAGAGCGCCCCAATCGGAGGGCGCTCTTCCGCTGCTTTGGCGCGCGCCCGGCACCCTCCGGCGCGCGCCAGGTTACTGCTGCGGCCGAGAACGGGCAAATGCTCGAATAAACTCGGCCGCAGCAGTATATCGCTTATTCCTTCTCAGCAGGGACTATAACCCTGTGTATATAACTCAGTCAATGATTATCTAATCCTGACTCACATGAGTCCCTTACTCATGTGTTTCTATATTTTTCCTCAACCATAAATCATCCAGTACAGAGGTATCTCTTAAACCTTTTAAACCTTTGGACTCTTGGGCAAGGAGACACAGACGGATAATATACAGATAAAAAGTATCTTGTACTTACCCAGCCTGTGGCTTCTATCCCACTTCACACACCAAATGAAAATACTCTGGATCGATCACCTCCGGACGCTTTACCCCACTCTTAAAGTGCTGGACAGGAAAAGGACGGCGATGGCGAGCAGCTCGGAGAAGAAGTAATTGAGTCAGACACCAGTGAGCTTAGTCACAAACTCTCCTGTTTAATAATAGTTTACAGTCAGGTTATATAGCAAGCGAGCGTAGAAAAAACACATACAGTAACCTTTCTGGTTATCTCAAAAGTGACAGCTGGAAAGTTTACGATTTGGGAAGTAGTCTGGGTGCTAGATTTTGGGGCTGTAAAGGAAGCGTCTTTCTTCTTGTTGTTTAGGACATTTCATTGTCTAAGACATTTCTTAAATTCAGGCTCAGCATGGCTGGCGAAACTTCCTGTTTCTACATGGTGAAATAAGTCTGTACAAACATTAGTTCATTAGTTCAGCCACCATTTAAGTGGGTAAAAGGTCAATCTGACATCTGACTCAAAAGCACAGTGGCATACTGGCATTATTTAGTTCCTGAGATTTGTGTTAGTACAAATGGTTATATAGCAGTCAAAATGGAGTCCCCCCTTGATACACACATTATCAATATGTATATATATATATATATATAAATATATATATATATATATATATATATATATATATATATATATATATGTATATATATATATACAGTGGTTGACAAATCACCAAAAAATCTACTCGCCACACAAAAAAAATCTACTCGCCACCTAGTACCAAACGTGTGCTGCTTGGGCCAATATTTACTCGCCCGGGGGTTAAATCCACTCGCCCGGGGCGAGTAAATGTATAGGTTTGTCGAACACTGTGTATATATATAATATATAATACACACACAGTTAGGTCCGGAAATATTTGGACACTGATACATGTTTTGTTATTTTGGCTGTTTACCAAAATAAATTCAAGTTACAGTTAAATAATGAATATGGGCTTAAAGTGCAATCTATCAGCTTTAATTTGAGAGTATTCACATCCAAATTGGAGGAAGGGTTTACATCGCTTCAATTTGTAGCACCTTCTTTTTCAAGGGACCAAAAGTAATTGGACAATTGACAATTGACTCAAAAGCTGTTTCATGGACAGGTGTGGGCTATTCCTTCATTATTTCATCATCAATTAAGCAGGTAAAAGGTATGGAGTTGATTCCAGGTGTGGCATTCACATTTGGAAGCTGTTGCTGTGAACCCACAACATGCGGTCAAAGAAGCTCTCAATGCAAGTGAAACAGGGCATCTTTAGTCTGCAAAAAAAAAAAAGAAAATCCATCAGAGAGATAGCAGGAACATTAGGAGTGGCCAAATCAACAGTTTGGTACATTCTGAGAAAAAAAGAACGCACTGGTGAGCTCTGCAACACAAAAAGGCCTGGACGTTCACGGAAGACAACAGTGGTGGATGATCGTAGGGTCCTTTCCATGGTAAAGAAAAACCTCTTCACAACATCCAGCCAAGTGAAGATTACTCTCCAGGAGGTAGGCATATCATTATCCAAGTCTACCATAAAGAGAAGACTTCACGAGAGCAAATACAGAGGGTTCACCCCAAGATGCAAACCATTCATAAGCCTAAACAATATCTAAAAAAGCCAGCCAGTTCTGGAACAGCATTCTTTGGACAGATGAAACTAAGATCAACCTGTACCAGAATTATGGAAAGAAAAAAGAATGGAGAAGGCTTGGAACGGCTCATGATCCGAAGCATACCACATCATCTGTAAAACACGGTGGAGGCAGTGTGATGGCATGGGCATGCATGGCTTCCAAAGGCACTGGGTCATTAGTGTTTATTGATAATGTGACAGAAGACAGAAGCAGCTGGATGAATTCTGAAGTGTATAGGGATATAATGTCTGCTCAGATTCAGCAAAATTCAGCAAAGTTGATTGGGCGGCGCTTCACTTTACAGATGGACAATGACCCAAAACATACTGCGAAAGCAACTAAGGAGTTTTTTAAGGCAAAGAAGTGGAATATTCTGCAATGGCCGAGTCAATCACCTGATCTGAACCCGATCGAGCATGCATTTCACTTGCTGAAGACAAAACTTAAGGCAGAAAGACCCACGAACAAACAACAACTGCAGACAGCTGCAGTAAAGGCGTGCAAAGCATCACAAAGGAGGAAACCCAGCGTTTTGTGATGTCCATGCATTCCAGACTTCAAGCAGTCATTGCTTGCAAAGGATTCTCGACAAAGTATTAAAAATTAACATTTTATTTATGATTGTGTTAAGTTGTCCAATTACATTTGAGCCCCTGAAATAAGGAGACTGTGTATGAAAATGGTTGCAATTCCTAAACGTTTCATACGATATTTTTGTTCAACCCCTTGAATTAAAGCTGGAAGTCTGCACTTCTATTGCATTTCAGTTGTTTCATTTCAAATCCATTGTGGTGGCGTACGGAGCCAAAATTATTAAAATGGTATCAGTGTCCAATTATTTCCGGACCTAACTATATATATATATATATATATTGCCATTGGAAGCCATGCATGCACATGAGCACTTAGCATGAGCCATTGACACCTTCGGGCCAAACACTAGACTGAGGGTCGCCAAGCTGAGGGTGGACCCCCGATATGTTAAACCGCATAGGTGTCAGGAAAAGCTCTTTTTGCCCGGTCTGCAAACTTCGGGCAAATCGGGTATTGGTGGGTTAAATGTTCCCACGGAGGGGATTGGGCATGCATGTTAGAGATAGGTCTATGAACCCAATAAACCTGCACGCCGAGCTATCCCTTGGGTGGTTCATGACATATCTAAGCTTTGCACAGGATTCTGTTTGAGTACAGCGATAGTGGTTCCAGGACGCAAGGGGTTAACAGCATCGTAACAAAGGATTTACCCCAAATTCAGGAATTTGTTAGTCCTGGTGACTTCCGAACGAATTCTAATGAACAAGAACGAAATTCCTTCATTTGGCGGAGATATTAGATCATCAACTTGCGATTTAGCCAAACGGACTTTAAATCAGAGACTGCATTTCTTGCGCTTTCATTCAAAGGACAATTTAATTTGTTTCCCCATCCCAGTAAGTGTTGTATTACATGTATTCTTAGGTTTCGTGTGTTTTTCAATTAAGGAAATAAATGACAATTTAATTTGCCCTCGTTGTTGTGTTCAATCGAGAATCCCAAAAATATAAAAGTGTTGATAAGTACTGGTCCACAGAGACACGTGGTCGAGGTACAATGCCGTGGTAAGGATTGGAGAGGAGCGAGGAGTCAGAGATAGCCAAGATCAGGAGTCAGAGGTACTGTAGGAGTAGTCAAAGCAAGCCGGTACGGTACACAGAAGATCAAAAACTGGAACTTAACAACAGGACAGGGACAAGGCAGGAACAGCAAGGGTAAACACAGGTAACAAGTATCAGCCAAGGTGCCTCTGACATTGGTGAGCACATATAGGCTGGATCAGCCAACCCCCACAGGGGGTGGGGCGGGGCGGGGCGTGGCCTCCGCAGCGGCTGTGATAGGTCCAGTGCTCAACGAGCAGGTGTAGCTGTTTGTAGCTGTTTCACCCCTGTGGGGCTTTGACAAAGCCCCACAGGGGTGAACCGCATTAGAGTTCCCAGGGGGACTATCCCCTCTTTTATCCATTTTTGTTTATGGCTAAATAAACAAAATATTTTCTACAATAGCACAGTCCAGCCGCACATTTTTGCATAGCAGTGCCCGCTGATTTTCTCCCTTCATTGAGAGGTGTTCGTCAGGAGTCTAGGATGGCCTGAACTTCGTACTCCTGCTGGCCCTGTATGATTTGAGGACCCGGTGGTGCAGGAGATGTATCTGGGAAGTGGAGGCTGTGGTATGCAGGTTTCAGTAGTGAAATATGGAACATGGATGGAATCCTCATTGAAGAGGGGAATTGCAGGCGGTATGCCACCCGGATTGATTTTCTCAAGATCTTGAATGGACCCAAGAATCATGGGGCCAGTTTGAGTGTGGGTACTCTTAGGCATATGTTCCGTGAGGACAGCCATACTTTGTCTCCAGGTCTCAGCTCTAGAGTTTTGCGACGGTGGCGGTCTGCCTAGGTCTTCTATCTGGCAAGGGTAGGTTACTCTGGATCTTGGTCCATGAATTTTGCAGTGCTTGGATCAGGTCGTGCGCTGCAAGAACCAAAGAAGGTGGGGAAGAGATGGGTAGTCATGCCGGATGAAACCCGTAGTTTACGTAGAAGGGCGAGACCTGTGTTGATTCGTTCCTCAGGGAATTATGGGTGAACTCTGCCCATGGGTAAGGTCTGCTCAGTCGTCCTGGGTGTATTGTATTGTATGTCTTTATTTATATAGCGCCATTATTGTACATAGCGCTTCACAGCAGTAATACATGTGGTAATCCAATAAATAACAGATAATATAAATAACAGATCATGGGAATAAGTGCTTTAGACATTGAGGAAGAGGAGTCCCTGCTCCGAGGAGCTTACAGTCTAATTGGTAGGTAGGGAGAACGTACAGAGACAGTAGGAGGGAGTTCTGGTAAGTGCATCTGCAGGGGGCCAAGATTTATGTGCCATGTGTTCAGAATAGCCACTGTGCTATTCAAATGCTTCTTAAGGTGGGTCTTAAAGGTGGATAGAGAGGGTGCTAGTCGGATACTGAGGGGAAGGGCATTCCAGAGGTGAGGGGCAGTCACTGAAAAAGGTTTAAGGCGGGAGAGGGCTTTAGATACAAAGGTGGTAGAAAGAAGACATCCTTGAGAAGAACGCAAGAGTCTGGATGGTGCATAACGAGAAATTAGGGCTGAGATGTAAGGAGGGGCAGAAGAGTGTAAAGCTTTAAAAGTGAGGAGAAGAATGGAGTGTGAGATGCGGGATTTGATCGGAAGCCAGGAGAGGGATTTCAAGAGATCTAGGAAAGAGTAAAGTGATTCTGGCAGCAGCGTTTAGGATAGAGTGTAGGGGAGACAGGTGAGAGGCAGGAAGGCCGGACAGCAGGAGGTTACAGTAATCAAGACGGGAGAGAATGAGGGCCTGAGTCAGAGTTTTAGCAGTCGAGCAACAGAGGAAAGGGCGTATCTTTGTTATATTGCGGAGGAAAAAGCGACAGGTTTTAGAAATGTTTTGAATGTGAGGGGCAAATGTGAGAGAGGAGTCGAGTGTGACCCCAAGGCAGCGTGCTTGGGCTACTGGGTGAATGATCGCAGTTCCAACAGTAATGTGGAAGGAGGTAGTAGGGCCAGGTTTGAGAGGAAGTATGAGGAGCTCTGTTTTAGCCATGTTGAGTTTAAGGCGGCGGAGGGCCATTCAGGATGATATAGCAGAGAGACATTCGGAAACTTTGGTTTGTACAGCAGGTGTTGGATCGGGTGTTGAGAAATATATTTGTGTGTCGTCAGCATAGAGGTGATAATTATACCCAAAATATGTTATTAGGTCACCTAGAGAGAGTGTATACAGAAAAAAGAGAAGAGGTCCCAGGACAGAGCCCTGGGGTACCCCCACAGAGAGATCAATAGAGGAGGAGGAGGTATTAGCAGAAGGGACACTGAAAGTACGATGGGAGAGGTAGGATGAGATCCTGCATAGAGCTTTGTTCCGAAGGCCAAGAGTATGGAGAATGTGAAGGAGAAGAGGGTGGTCCACGGTGTCAAATGCTGCAGAGAGTTCGAGTAATATGAGCAGAGTGTAATGGCCTCTGTCTTTGGCAGCATGGAAGTCATCAGTTATTTTAGTGAGGGCTGTTTCCGTGGAGTGAGCAGTGTGGAAGCCAGATTGTAGAGGGTCTAGGAGAGAATAGGTGTTGAGAAAATGGAGCAAGCGAGCGAATACAAGACGTTCAAGGAGTTTAGAGGCAAAAGGCACGAGGGAGACAGGCCGATAGTTAGAAAGACAGGTAGGGTCAAGCTTGCTGTTTTTGAGTAATGGTATGACTGTTGCATGTTTGAAGGAGGATGGAAAGGTTCCAGAGCAGAGGGAGGAGTTAAAAATGTGCGTGAGTGTAGGGAGCAAGAGGTTTTAGGAGATGGGAGGGAATGGGGTCAAGAGGGCAAGTGGTAGAGGGAGAAGAGGCGATCAACAGCGACACATCCTCCTCTGAGACAGTGGAAAAAGAGTCAAGGAAGGCAGGAGGAGAGTTAGGAAGAGGATGGGAGGAAGAAACAGAGGGGATGTTCTGACGTATGGATTCCACCTTTTCCTTAAAATAGTCAGCAAAGTCCTGAGCGGAGATGGAGGAAGGAGAGGCAGCTGAGGGTGGTTTGAGTAGAGTATCAAAGACAGAGAACAGTCGGTGTGTGTTAGACTTGTGCATGTTGATTAGTGAAGAAAAGTAGGCTTGTTTAGCTTGCGAGAGGGCAGATTTGAAACAGGATAGCATAAATTTGTAGTGAAGGAAGTCTGCGAGAGTATGAGATTTCCTCCAGAGGAGTTCAGAGGAACGACTGGAGGAACGCAGCATGCGCGTGTGGGAATTTAACCAGGGTCTAGGGTTAAAAGGGCGAGTGCGGCAGAGAGAAAGCGGGACATGTAGATCAAGAGAGGAGGACAAGGCAGAGTTGTAGTTCCTGACCAGTTTGTCAGGGTCTGTAGCAGAGCTTAGAGAGGAGAGGGAGGAGTGTAACGTGGACTAAAAGTCAGGTAAGTGAATAGAGCGCAGGTTTCTGCAGAACCAGGGGGTAGATGGAGGTGGAGAAGTGGAGGAGCGAGATAGAGAGAATGAGATGAGGTGATTGTCAGAGAGAGGAAAAGGGGAAATGGAGAAATCAGAGAGAGAGAAGTTTTTAGTGAAAACCAGGTATAAGTAGAGCCATCCTTGTTGGTGCTGGCTGCAGTCCACTGTTGAAGGCCAAAAGAAGAGGTTAGAGAAAGAAAGCGGGAAGCCCAAGGGAGAGAGGGGTCATCAATGTAGCAATTGAAGTCCCCAAGGAGAAGAACAGGGGAGTCTGAGGAGAGGAAGAAAGAGAGCCAGGATTCAAAGTGAGAGAGAAAGGCAGAAGGGGGATGAGTAGAGGTAGGTGGGCAATAGATGACCGCCACATGAACAGGGAGAGGAGAGAAGATCTGGACAGTGTGAACCTCAAAGGAGGGAAAGGCAAGAGAGGGGGAAATAGGAAGTGTTTGGTAACGGCAGAGAGAGGAGAGCAGGAGCCCCACACCTCCACCCCTGCCATCAGGGCGCAGAGTGTGGGAGAAGGAAAGGCCACCATAAGAGAGGGCAGCTTCCAGAGCAGAGTCAGACTGAGTGAGCCAGGTCTCAGTTATAGCAAAGAGAAGCAGGGAGTGAGAGAGAAAGAAGTCATGCACAGAGCGGAACTTGTTAGAGAGGGAGCGAGCATTCCAAAGGGCACAGGAGAAAGGGAGAGAGGAGGGAGGGTGGCAGGGGATGGGTATGAGGTTGGAGGGGTTAACACCAGAAGGAGTAGAAGTTGTATGTGGGAGGCGAGGACGAGAGCAAGTAGAAATAAGGTAGGGACACATATTGGGAGAGATATCCCCAGAAGCAAGGAGGAGAAGCATGGATAGAAAGAGGATGTGTGAGGATGAATTATAGGGGTGTGTTTTAGTGCAGGGTGTATAGTTGTGTGGTGACAGAGGACACAGGTAAGAAAGGAGTTCATGTGTACTGAGAAGTGGGGAAGAAAGGAGAGATGGAGATATATGAATAGAGTTAGAGACATAAGGAGACTGGTGGAAGGAAGTGCATAATTTGAAAATAAGTGAGGTTGCAGCAAATATAAAAAATAAAGGCAGCATTAGTTAAGTGTTGAGACGTGCAGTCTTAGATAGATGATGTCCTCTTTTCCAACGTAGATCAAAAGCAGGAATCAGAAGCAGTAGATGATGTCCACTTTTCCACTTCTTTTTGAACTTCCTTTTTAAACTTCATATTCTACTTGAAACATTACTACTTAAAAGCATATCTGCTTACAAGCATGGCTGCTAGCAGCAATGGCTGGTAGGAGTTTACTTATATACTTTTAGAAAGTCACCTGGTTGGCACAACAAACTTAATTAGCACATGTGAGGGTAGTTAAAGCAAATGGTTTTTCTAAGGTGGGTGTTGCCTTGCCTTGCCTTGCACAAGTGTGAAAGATGAATTAAATTAAGACACTAGGGGGATGATTTACAGACAGACAATTGGAATATGTTTTTACCTAAATAGAACTAAATACACAGCAGGGGAGGATATCAGGATAGACAGACAATTGGAATATGTTTTTACCTAAATAGAACTAAATACACAGCAGGGGAGGATATCAGGATAGACAGACAATTGGAATATGTTTTTACCTAAATAGAACTAAATACACAGCAGGGGAGGATATCAGGATAGACAGACAATTGGAATATGTTTTTACCTAAATAGAACTAAATACACAGCAGGGGAGGATATCAGGATAGACAGACAATTGGAATATGTTTTTACCTGAGGAAAGAGAAGAGATGAGATGAGTGAGTGATTCAATTGTCTTCCTTCCTTTTTAAACTTCATATTCTACTTGAAACATTTCTACTTAAAAGCATATCTGC
Source organism: Ascaphus truei (assembly GCF_040206685.1). Taxonomy (NCBI): domain Eukaryota; kingdom Metazoa; phylum Chordata; class Amphibia; order Anura; family Ascaphidae; genus Ascaphus; species Ascaphus truei. Next base: position 189,545,332 of record NC_134486.1, on the reverse strand, counting down.
TTACAAGCATGGCTGCTAGCAGCAATGGCTGTTAGGAGTTTACTTATATACCTTTAGAAAGTCACCTGGTTGGCACAACAAACTTAATTAGCACATGTGAGGGTACTTAAAGCAAATTGTTTTTCTAAGGTGGGTGTTGCCTTGCCTTGCCTTGCACAAGTGTGAAACCTGAATTAAATTAAGACACTAGGGGGATGATTTACAGACAGACAATTGGAATATGTTTTTACCTAAATAGAACTAAATACACAGCAGGGGAGAATATCAGGATAGACAGACAATTGGAATTTGTTTTTACCTAAATAGAACTAAATACACAGCAGGGGAGGATATCAGGATAGACAGACAATTGGAATATGTTTTTACCTAAATAGAACTAAATACACAGCAGGGGAGGATATCAGGATAGACAGACAATTGGAATATGTTTTTACCTAAATAGAACTAAATACACAGCAGGGGAGGATATCAGGATAGACAGACAATTGGAATATGTTTTTACCTAAATAGAACTAAATACACAGCAGGGGAGAATATCAGGATAGACAGACAATTGGAATATGTTTTTACCTAAATAGAACTAAATACACAGCAGGGGAGAATATCAGGATAGACAGTCAATTGGAATATGTTTTTACCTAAATAGAACTAAATACACAGCAGGGGAGGATATCAGGATAGACAGACAATTGGAATATGTTTTTACCTGAGGAAAGAGAAGAGATGAGATGAGTGAGTGATTCAATTGTCTCCCTTCCTTTTTAAACTTCATATTCTACTTGAAACATTTCTACTTAAAAGCATATCTGCTTACAAGCATGGCTGCTAGCAGCAATGGCTGTTAGGAGTTTACTTATATACCTTTAGAAAGTCACATGGTTGGCACAACAAACTTAATTAGCACATGTGAGGGTACTTAAAGCAAATGGTTTTTCTAAGGTGGGTGTTGCCTTGCCTTGCCTTGCACAAGTGTGAAAGCTGAATTAAATTAAGACACTAGGGGGATGATTTACAGACAGACAATTGGAATATGTTTTTACCTAAATAGAACTAAATACACAGCAGGGGAGAATATCAGGATAGACAGACAATTGGAATTTGTTTTTACCTAAATAGAACTAAATACACAGCAGGGGAGGATATCAGGATAGACAGACAATTGGAATATGTTTTTACCTAAATAGAACTAAATACACAGCAGGGGAGGATATCAGGATAGACAGACAATTGGAATATGTTTTTATCTAAATAGAACTAAATACACAGCAGGGGAGGATATCAGGATAGACAGACAATTGGAATATGTTTTTACCTAAATAGAACTAAATACACAGCAGGGGAGGATATCAGGATAGACAGACAATTGGAATATGTTTTTACCTGAGGAAAGAGAAGAGATGAGATGAGTGAGTGATTCAATAGTCTTCCTTCCTTTTTAAACTTCATATTCTACTTGAAACATTTCTACTTAAAAGCATATCTGCTTACAAGCATGGCTGCTAGAAGCAATGGCTGTTAGGAGTTTACTTATATACTTTTAGAAAGTCACCTGGTTGGCAAAACAAACTTAATTAGCACATGTGAGGGTAGTTAAAGCAAATGGTTTTTCTAAGGTGGGTGTTGCCTTGCCTTGCCTTGCACAAGTGTGAAAGCTGAATTAAATTAAGACACTAGGGGGATGATTTACAGACAGACAATTGGAATATGTTTTTACCTAAATAGAACTAAATACACAGCAGGGAAGGATATCAGGATAGACAGACAATTGGAATATGCTTTTACCTAAATAGAACTAAATACACAGCAGGGGAGGATATCAGAATAGACAGACAATTGGAATATGTTTTTACCTAAATAGAACTAAATACACAGCAGGGGAGGATATCAGGATAGACAGACAATTGGAATATGTTTTTACCTAAATAGAACTAAATACACAGCAGGGGAGGATATCAGGATAGACAGACAATTGGAATATGTTTTTACCTAAATAGAACTAAATACACAGCAGGGGAGGATATCAGGATAGACAGACAATTGGAATATGTTTTTACCTAAATAGAACTAAATACACAGCAGGGGAGGATATCAGGATAGACAGACAATTGGAATATGTTTTTACCTGAGGAAAGAGATGAGATGAGTGAGTGATTCAATTGTCTTCCTTCCTTTTTAAACTTCATATTCTACTTGAAACATTTCTACTTACAAGCATGGCTGCTAGCAGCAATGGCTGTTAGGAGTTTACTTATATACCTTTAGAAAGTCACCTGGTTGGCACAACAAACTTAATTAGCACATGTGAGGGTACTTAAAGCAAATTGTTTTTCTAAGGTGGGTGTTGCCTTGCCTTGCACAAGTGTGAAAGCTGAATTAAATTAAGACACTAGGGGGATGATTTACAGACAGACAATTGGAATATATTTTTACCTAAATAGAACTAAATACACAGCAGGGGAGAATATCAGGATAGACAGACAATTGGAATTTGTTTTTACCTAAATAGAACTAAATACACAGCAGGGGAGGATATCAGGATAGACAGACAATTGGAATATGTTTTTACCTAAATAGAACTAAATACACAGCAGGGGAGGATATCAGGATAGACAGACAATTGGAATATGTTTTTACCTAAATAGAACTAAATACACAGCAGGGGAGGATATCAGGATAGACAGACAATTGGAATATGTTTTTACCTAAATAGAACTAAATACACAGCAGGGGAGGATATCAGGATAGACAGACAATTGGAATATGTTTTTACCTAAATAGAACTAAATACACAGCAGGGGAGAATATCAGGATAGACAGACAATTGGAATATGTTTTTACCTGAGGAAAGAGAAGAGATGAGATGAGTGAGTGATTCAATAGTCTCCCTTCCTTTTTAAACTTCATATTCTACTTGAAACATTTCTACTTAAAAGCATATCTGCTTACAAGCATGGCTGCTAGCAGCAATGGCTGTTAGGAATTTACTTATATACCTTTAGAAAGTCACCTGGTTGGCACAACAAACTTAATTAGCACATGTGAGGGTACTTAAAGCAAATGGTTTTTCTAAGGTGGGTGTTGCCTTGCCTTGCCTTGCACAAGTGTGAAAGCTGAATTAAATTAAGACACTAGGGGGATGATTTACAGACAGACAATTGGAATATGTTTTTACCTAAATAGAACTAAATACACAGCAGGGGAGAATATCAGGATAGACAGACAATTGGAATTTGTTTTTACCTAAATAGAACTAAATACACAGCAGGGGAGGATATCAGGATAGACAGACAATTGGAATATGTTTTTACCTAAATAGAACTAAATACACAGCAGGGGAGGATATCAGGATAGACAGACAATTGGAATATGTTTTTACCTAAATAGAACTAAATACACAGCAGGGGAGGATATCAGGATAGACAGACAATTGGAATATGTTTTTACCTAAATAGAACTAAATACACAGCAGGGGAGGATATCAGGATAGACAGACAATTGGAATATGTTTTTAACTAAATAGAACTAAATACACAGCAGGGGAGGATATCAGGATAGACAGACAATTGGCATATGTTTTTACCTAAATAGAACTAAATACACAGCAGGGGAGGATATCAGGATAGACAGACAATTGGAATATGTTTTTACCTGAGGAAAGAGAAGAGATGAGATGAGTGAGTGATTCAATAGTCTTCCTTCCTTTTTAAACTTCATATTCTACTTGAAACATTTCTACTTAAAAGCATATCTGCTTACAAGCATGGCTGCTAGAAGCAATGGCTGTTAGGAGTTTACTTATATACTTTTAGAAAGTCACCTGGTTGGCAAAACAAACTTAATTAGCACATGTGAGGGTAGTTAAAGCAAATGGTTTTTCTAAGGTGGGTGTTGCCTTGCCTTGCCTTGCACAAGTGTGAAAGCTGAATTAAATTAAGACACTAGGGGGATGATTTACAGACAGACAATTGGAATATGTTTTTACCTAAATAGAACTAAATACACAGCAGGGGAGGATATCAGGATAGACAGACAATTGGAATATGCTTTTACCTAAATAGAACTAAATACACAGCAGGGGAGGATATCAGGATAGACAGACAATTGGAATATGTTTTTACCTAAATAGAACTAAATACACAGCAGGGGAGGATATCAGGATAGACAGACAATTGGAATATGTTTTTACCTAAATAGAATTAAATACACAGCAGGGGAGGATATCAGGATAGACAGACAATTGGAATATGTTTTTACCTGAGGAAAGAGAAGAGATGAGATGAGTGAGTGATTATAAAGTCTTCCTTCCTTTTTAAACTTCATATTCTATTTGAAAAATTTCTACTTAAAAGCATTTCTGCTTACAAGCATGGCTGCTAGCAGCAATGGCTGTTAGGAGTTTACTAATATACTTTTAGAAAGTCACCTGGTTGGCACAACAAACTTAATTAGCACATGTGAGGGTAGTTAAAGCAAATGTTTTTTTCTAAGGTGGGTATTGCCTTGCCTTGCACAAGTGTGAAAGCTGAATTAAATTAAGACACTAGGGGGATGATTTACAGACAGACAGTTGGAATATGTTTTTACCTAAATAGAACTAAATACACAGCAGGGGAGGATATCAGGATAGACAGACAATTGGAATATGTTTTTACCTAAATAGAACTAAATACACAGCAGGGGAGGATATCAGGATAGACAGACAATTGGAATATGTTTTTACCTAAATAGAACTAATTACACAGCAGGGGATGATATCAGGAAAGACAGACAATTGGAATATGTTTTTACCTAAATAGAACTAAATACACAGCAGTGGAGGATATCAGGATAGACAGACAATTGGAATATGTTTTTACCTGAGGAAAGAGAAGAGATGAGATGAGTGAGTGATTCAATAGTCTTCCTTCCTTTTTAAACTTCATATTCTACTTGAAACATTTCTACTTAAAAGCATATCTGCTTACAAGCATGGCTGCTAGCAGCAATGGCTGTTAGCAGTTTACATATATACTTTTAGAAAGTCACCTGGTTGGCACAACAAACTTACTTAGCACATGTGAGGGTAGTTAAAGCAAATGGTTTTTCTAAGGTGGGTGTTGCCTTGCCTTGCACAAGTGTGAAAGCTGAATTAAATTAAGACACTAGGGGGATGATTTACAGACAGACAATTGGAATATGTTTTTACCTAAATAGAACTAAATACACAGCAGGGGAGAATATCAGGATAGACAGACAATTGGAATTTGTTTTTACCTAAATAGAACTAAATACACAGCAGGGGAGGATATCAGGATAGACAGACAATTGGAATATGTTTTTACCTAAATAGAACTAAATACACAGCAGGGGAGGATATCAGGATAGACAGACAATTGGAATATGTTTTTACCTAAATAGAACTAAATACACAGCAGGGGAGGATATCAGGATAGACAGACAATTGGAATATGTTTTTACCTAAATAGAACTAAATACACAGCAGGGGAGGATATCAGGATAGACAGACAATTGGAATATGTTTTTACCTAAATAGAACTAATTACACAGCAGGGGATGATATCAGGAAAGACAGACAATTGGAATATGTTTTTACCTAAATAGAACTAAATACACAGCAGGGGAGGATATCAGGATAGACAGACAATTGGAATATGTTTTTACCTGAGGAAAGAGAAGAGATGAGATGAGTGAGTGATTCAATAGTCTCCCTTCCTTTTTAAACTTCATATTCTACTTGAAACATTTCTACTTAAAAGCATATCTGCTTACAAGCATGGCTGCTAGCAGCAATGGCTGTTAGGAGTTTACTTATATATTTTTAGAAAGTCACCTGGTTGGCACAATAAACTTTATTAGCACATGTGAGGGTAGTTAAAGCAAATAGTTTTTCTAAGGTGGGTGTTGCCTTGCCTTGCCTTGCACAAGTGTGAAAGCTGAATTAAATTAAGACAATAGGGGGATGATTTACAGACAGACAATTGGAATATGTTTTTACCTAAATAGAACTAAATACACAGCAGGGGAGGATATCAGGATAGACAGACAATTGGAATATGTTTTTAACTAAATAGAACTAAATTCACAGCAGGGGAGGATATCAGGATAGACAGACAATTGGCATATGTTTTTACCTAAATAGAACTAAATACACAGCAGGGGAGGATATCAGGATAGACAGACAATTGGAATATGTTTTTACCTGAGGAAAGAGAAGAGATGAGATGAGTGAGTGATTCAATAGTCTTCCTTCCTTTTTAAACTTCATATTCTACTTGAAACATTTCTACTTAAAAGCATATCGGCTTACAAGCATGGCTGCTAGAAGCAATGGCTGTTAGGAGTTTACTTATATACTTTTAGAAAGTAACCTGGTTGGCAAAACAAACTTAATTAGCACATGTGAGGGTACTTAAAGCAAATGGTTTTTCTAAGGTGGGTGTTGCCTTGCCTTGCCTTGCACAAGTGTGAAAGCTGAATTAAATTAAGACACTAGGGGGATGATTTACAGACAGACAATTGGAATATGTTTTTACCTAAATAGAACTAAATACACAGCAGGGGAGGATATCAGGATAGACAGACAATTGGAATATGCTTTTACCTAAATAGAACTAAATACACAGCAGGGGAGGATATCAGGATAGACAGACAATTGGAATATGTTTTTACCTAAATAGAATTAAATACACAGCAGGGGAGGATATCAGGATAGACAGACAATTGGAATATGTTTTTACCTGAGGAAAGAGAAGAGATGAGATGAGATGAGTGAGTGATTATATAGTCTTCCTTCCTTTTTAAACTTCATATTCTATTTGAAAAATTTCTACTTAAAAGCATATCTGCTTACAAGCATGGCTGCTAGCAGCAATGGCTATTAGGAGTTTACTAATATACTTTTAGAAAGTCACCTGGTTGGCACAACAAACTTAATTAGCACATGTGAGGGTAGTTAAAGCAAATGTTTTTTTCTAAGGTGGGTATTGCCTTGCCTTGCACAAGTGTGAAAGCTGAATTAAATTAAGACACTAGGGGGATGATTTACAGACAGACAATTGGAATATGTTTTTACCTAAATAGAACTAAATACACAGCAGGGGAGGATATCAGGATAGACAGACAATTGGAATATGTTTTTACCTAAATAGAACTAAATACACAGCAGGGGAGGATATCAGGATAGACAGACAATTGGAATATGTTTTTACCTAAATAGAACTAATTACACAGCAGGGGATGATATCAGGAAAGACAGACAATTGGAATATGTTTTTACCTAAATAGAACTAAATACACAGCAGTGGAGGATATCAGGATAGACAGACAATTGGAATATGTTTTTACCTGAGGAAAGAGAAGAGATGAGATGAGTGAGTGATTCAATAGTCTTCCTTCCTTTTTAAACTTCATATTCTACTTGAAACATTTCTACTTAAAAGCATATCTGCTTACAAGCATGGCTGCTAGCAGCAATGGCTGTTAGCAGTTTACTTATATACTTTTAGAAAGTCACCTGGTTGGCACAACAAACTTACTTAGCACATGTGAGGGTAGTTAAAGCAAATGGTTTTTCTAAGGTGGGTGTTGCCTTGCCTTGCACAAGTGTGAAAGCTGAATTAAATTAATACACTAGGGGGATGATTTACAGACAGACAATTGGAATATGTTTTTACCTAAATAGAACTAAATACACTGCAGGGGAGGATATCAGGATAGACAGACAATTGGAATATGTTTTTATCTAAATAGAACTAAATACACAGCAGGGGAGGATATCAGGATAGACAGACAATTGGAATATGTTTTTACCTAAATAGAACTAAATACACAGCAGGGGAGGATATGAGGATAGACAGACAATTGGAATATGTTTTTACCTAAATAGAACTAAATACACAGCAGGGGAGGATATCACGATAGACAGACAATTGGAATATGTTTTTACCTAAATAGAACTAAATACACAGCAGGGGAGGATATCAGGATAGACAGACAATTGGAATATGTTTTTTCCTAAATAGAACTAAATACAAAGCAGGGGAGGATATCAGGATTGACAGACAATTGGAATATGTTTTTACCTGAGGAAAGAGAAGAGATGAGATGAGTGAGTGATTCAATAGTCTTCCTTCCTTTTTAAACTTCATATTCTACTTGAAACATTTCTGCTTACAAGCATGGCTGCTAGCAGCAATGGCTGTTAGGAGTTTACTTATATACTTTCAGAAAGTCACCTGGTTGGCACAACAAACTTACTTAGCACATGTGAGGGTAGTTAAAGCAAATGGTTTTTCTAAGGTGGGGGTTGCCTTGCCTTGCCCTGCACAAGTGTGAAAGCTGAATTAAATTAAGACACTAGGGGATGATTTACAGACAGACAATTGGGATATGTTTTTACCTAAATAGAACTAAATACACAGCAGGGGAGGATATCAGGATAGACAGACAATTGGAATATGTTTTTTCCTAAATAGAACTAAATACACAGCAGGGGAGGATATCAGGATAGACAGACAATTGGAATATGTTTTTTCCTAAAAAGAACTAAATACACAGCAGGGGAGGATATAAGGATAGACAGACAATTGGAATATGTTTTTACCTAAATTGAACTAAATACACAGCAGGGGAGGATATCAGGATAGACAGACAATTGGAATATGTTTTTACCTAAATAGAACTAAATACACAGCAGGGGAGGATATCAGGATAGACAGACAATTGGAATATGTTTTTACCTAAATAGAACTAAATACACAGCAGGGGAGGATATCAGGATAGACAGACAATTGGAATATGTTTTTACCTAAATAGAACTAAATACACAGCAGGGGAGGATATCAGGATAGACAGACAATTGGACTATGTTTTTACCTAAATAGAACTAAATACACAGCAGGGGAGGATATCAGGATAGACAGACAATTGAATATGTTTTTACCTGAGGAAAGAGAAGAGATAAGATGAGTGAGTGATTCAATAGTCTTCCTTCCTTTTTAAACTTCATATTCTACTTGAAACATTTCTACTTAAAAGCATATCTGCTTACAAGCATGGCTGCTAGCAGCAATGGCTGTTAGGAGTTTACTTATATACTTTTAGAAAGTCACCTGGTTGGCACAACAAACTTAATTAGCACATGTGAGGGTAGTTAAAGCAAATGGTTTTTCTATGGTGCGTGTTGCCTTGCCTTGCACAAGTGTGAAAGCTGAATTAAATTAAGACACTAGGGGGATGATTTACAGACAGACAGTTGGAATATGTTTTTACCTAAATAGAACTAAATACACAGCAGGGGAGGAGATCAGGATAGACAGACAATTGGAATATGTTTTTACCTAAATAGAACAAAATACACAGCAGGGGAGGATATCAGGATAGACAGACAATTGGAATATGTTTTTACCGAAATAGAACTAAATACAGAGCAGGGGAGGATATCAGGATAGACAGAAAATTGGAATATGTTTTTAACTGAGGAAAGAGAAGAGATGAGATGAGTGAGTGATTCAATAGTCTCCCTTCCTTTTTAAACTTCATATTCTACTTGAAACATTTCTACTTAAAAGCATATCTGCTTACAAGCATGGCTGCTAGCAGCAATGGCTGTTAGGAGTTTACTTATATATTTTTAGAAAGTCACCTGGTTGGCACAATAAACTTAATTAGCACATGTGAGGGTAGTTAAAGCAAATGGTTTTTCTAAGGTGGGTGTTGCCTTGCCTTGCACAAGTGTGAAAGCTGAATTAAATTAAGACACTATGGGGATGATTTACAGACAGACAATTGGAATATGTTTTTACCTAAATAGAACTAAATACACAGCAGGGGAGGATATCATGATAGACAGACAATTGGAATATGCTTTTACCTAAATTGAACTAAATACACAGCAGGGGAGGATATCAGGATAGACAGACAATTGGAATATGTTTTTACCTAAATAGAACTAAATACACAGCAGGGGAGGATATCAGGATAGACAGACTATTGGAATATGTTTTTACCTAAATAGAACTAAATACACAGCAGGGGAGGATATCAGGATAGACAGATATTGGAATATGTTTTACCTGAGGAAAGAGAAGAGATGAGATGAGTGAGTGATTCAATAGTCTTTCTTCCTTTTTAAACTTCATATTCTACTTGAAAAATTTCTACTTAATAGCATATCTGTTTACAAGCATGGCTGCTAGCAGCAATGGCTGTTAGGAGTTTACTTATATACTTTTAGAAAGTCACCTGGTTGGCACAACAAACTTAATTAGTACATGTGAGGGTAGTTAAAGCAAATGGTTTTTCTAAGGTGGGTGTTGCCTTGCCTTGCCTTGCACAAGTGTGAAAGCTGAATTAAATTAAGACACTAGGGGGATGATTTACAGACAGACAATTGGAATATGTTTTTACCTAAATAAAACTAAATACACAGCAGGGGAGGATATCAGGATAGACAGACAATTGGAATATGTTTTTACCTAAATAGAACTAAATACACAGCAGGGGAGGATATCAGGATAGACAGACAATTGGAATATGTTTTTACCTAAATAGAACTAAATACACAGCAAGGGAGGATATCAGGATAGACAGACAATTGGAATATGTTTTTACCTAAATAGAACTAAATACACAGCAGGGGAGGATATCAGGAGAGACAGACAATTGGAATATGTTTTTACCTAAATAGAACTAAATACACAGCAGGGGAGGATATCAGGATAGACAGACAATTGGAATATGTTTTTACCTAAATAGAATTAAATTCACAACAGGGGAGGATATCAGTATAGACAGACAATTGGAATATGTTTTTACCTAAATAGAACTAAATACACAGCAGGGGAGGATATCAGGATAGACAGACAATTGGAATATGTTTTTACCTAAATAGAACTAAATACACAGCAGGGGAGGATATCAGGATAGACAGACAATTGGAATATGTTTTTACCTAAATAGAACTAAATACACAGCAGGGGAGGATATCAGGATAGACAGACAATTGGAATATGTTTTTAACTAAATAGAACTAAATACACAGCAGGGGAGGATATCAGGATAGACAGACAATTGGAATATGTTTTTACCTGAGGAAAGAAAAGAGATGAGATGAGTAAGTGATTAAATAGTCTTCCTTCCTTTTTAAACTTCATATTCTACTTGAAACATTTCTACTTAAAAGCATATCTGCTTACAAGCATGGCTGCTAGAAGCAATGGCTGTTAGGAGTTTACTTATATACTTTTAGAAAGTCACCTGGTTGGCACAACCAACTTAATTAGCACATGTGAGGGTAGTTAAAGCAAATGTTTTTCTAAGGTGGGTGTTGCCTTGCCTTGCATTGCACAAGTGTGAAAGCTGAATTAAATTAAGACACTAGGGGATGATTTACAGACAGACAATTGGAATATGTTTTTACCTAAATAGAACTAAATACACAGCAGGGGAGGATATCAGGATAGACAGACAATTGGAATATGTTTTTACCTAAATAGAACTAAATACACAGCAGGGGAGGATATCAGGATAGACAGACAATTGGAATATGTTTTTACCTAAATAGAACTAAATACACAGCAGGGGAGGATATCAGGATAGACAGACAATTGGAATATGTTTTTACCTAAATAAAACTAAATACACTGCAGGGGAGGATATCAGGATAGACAGACAATTGGAATATGTTTTTATCTAAATAGAACTAAATACACAGCAGGGGAGGATATCAGGATAGACAGACAATTGGAATATGTTTTTACCTAAATAGAACTAAATACACAGCAGGGGAGGATATGAGGATAGACAGACAATTGGAATATGTTTTTACCTAAATAGAACTAAATACACAGCAGGGGAGGATATCACGATAGACAGACAATTGGAATATGTTTTTACCTAAATAGAACTAAATACACAGCAGGGGAGGATATCAGGATAGACAGACAATTGGAATATGTTTTTTCCTAAATAGAACTAAATACAAAGCAGGGGAGGATATCAGGATTGACAGACAATTGGAATATGTTTTTACCTGAGGAAAGAGAAGAGATGAGATGAGTGAGTGATTCAATAGTCTTCCTTCCTTTTTAAACTTCATATTCTACTTGAAACATTTCTGCTTACAAGCATGGCTGCTAGCAGCAATGGCTGTTAGGAGTTTACTTATATACTTTCAGAAAGTCACCTGGTTGGCACAACAAACTTACTTAGCACATGTGAGGGTAGTTAAAGCAAATGGTTTTTCTAAGGTGGGGGTTGCCTTGCCTTGCCCTGCACAAGTGTGAAAGCTGAATTAAATTAAGACACTAGGGGATGATTTACAGACAGACAATTGGGATATGTTTTTACCTAAATAGAACTAAATACACAGCAGGGGAGGATATCAGGATAGACAGACAATTGGAATATGTTTTTTCCTAAATAGAACTAAATACACAGCAGGGGAGGATATCAGGATAGACAGACAATTGGAATATGTTTTTTCCTAAAAAGAACTAAATACACAGCAGGGGAGGATATAAGGATAGACAGACAATTGGAATATGTTTTTACCTAAATTGAACTAAATACACAGCAGGGGAGGATATCAGGATAGACAGACAATTGGAATATGTTTTTACCTAAATAGAACTAAATACACAGCAGGGGAGGATATCAGGATAGACAGACAATTGGAATATGTTTTTACCTAAATAGAACTAAATACACAGCAGGGGAGGATATCAGGATAGACAGACAATTGGAATATGTTTTTACCTAAATAGAACTAAATACACAGCAGGGGAGGATATCAGGATAGACAGACAATTGGACTATGTTTTTACCTAAATAGAACTAAATACACAGCAGGGGAGGATATCAGGATAGACAGACAATTGAATATGTTTTTACCTGAGGAAAGAGAAGAGATAAGATGAGTGAGTGATTCAATAGTCTTCCTTCCTTTTTAAACTTCATATTCTACTTGAAACATTTCTACTTAAAAGCATATCTGCTTACAAGCATGGCTGCTAGCAGCAATGGCTGTTAGGAGTTTACTTATATACTTTTAGAAAGTCACCTGGTTGGCACAACAAACTTAATTAGCACATGTGAGGGTAGTTAAAGCAAATGGTTTTTCTAAGGTGCGTGTTGCCTTGCCTTGCACAAGTGTGAAAGCTGAATTAAATTAAGACACTATGGGGATGATTTACAGACAGACAATTGGAATATGTTTTTACCTAAATAGAACTAAATACACAGCAGGGGAGGATATCATGATAGACAGACAATTGGAATATGTTTTTACCTAAATAGAAATAAAACACAGCAGGGGAGGATATCAGGATAGACAGACAATTGGAATATGTTTTTACCTAAATAGAACTAAAAACACAGCAGGGGAGGATATCAGGATAGACAGACAATTGGAATATGTTTTTACCTGAGGAAAGAGAAGAGATGACATGAGTGAGTGATTCAATAGTCTTCCTTCCTTTTTAAACTTCATATTCTACTTGAAACATTTCTGCTTACAAGCATGGCTGCTAGCAGCAATGGCTGTTAGGAGTTTACTTATATACTTTTAGAAAGTCACCTGGTTGGCACAACAAACTTAATTAGCACATGTGAGGGTAGTTAAAGCAAATGGTTTTTCTAAGGTGCGTGTTGCCTTGCCTTGCACAAGTGTGAAAGCTGAATTAAATTAAGACACTATGGGGATGATTTACAGACAGACAATTGGAATATGTTTTTACCTAAATAGAACTAAATACACAGCAGGGGAGGATATCATGATAGACAGACAATTGGAATATGTTTTTACCTAAATAGAACTAAATACACAGCAGGGGAGGATATCAGGATAGACAGAGAATTGGAATATGTTTTTACCTAAATAGAACTAAATACACAGCAGGGGAGGATATCAGGATAGACAGACATTTGGAATATGTTTTTACCTGAGGAAAGAGAAGAGATGAGTGAGTGATTCAATAGTCTTCCTTCCTTTTTAAACTTCATATTCTACTTGAAACATTTCTACTTAAAAGCATATCTGCTTACAAGCATGGCTGCTAGCAGCAATGGCTGTTAGGAGTTTACTTATATACTATAGTGTCCACTATGAAGCAGCGCAGATACTGCTCCAAGGACTGATTGGTCCTTTCTGTCTGTCCGTTAGTCTGCGGGTGGTACCCAGATGAAAAATGCAGGTAGATGTCCAATTTCTTTGTGAAGGCCTGCCAAAATCTCGAGATGAACTTGGGCCCTCTGTCTGATACAATGGTCGTGGGAGTTCCGTGGAGATGGAAGATCTCCTTACAAAAAATGTCCACCAGTGTGGTGGAATCCGGTAGGCCTTTAAGTGGAATAAAATGTGCCTGTTTCGAGAAGTGATCTATGACTACTAGTATAGTGTTCATACCTCCTGATCTTGGCAGCTCTACTATGAAATCCATAGATAGGTGCCTCCAGGGATGGTCCGGGACGGGTAGGGGATTCAAGAGCCCTTGCGGTTTGCGGTACCTTATTCCTTGAGGTACCTTATTCCTTGCACATGTGGTGCGTGCCTTGGTGAACTCCTCTATGTCGCCTTGCATGTTTGGCCACCAGAATGTCCGCGTGATTAAATCTGTGGTTCTTTTGGTACCAGGATGACCGGCGGTTTTTGATGAGTGTCCCCATTCCAAGATTTTTTTGCGGAAGGGAATTGTTACGAAGAGGCATCCATCCGGGACCTCCAGACCTTCCCGAATGTTAGTTTGATCCAACAGAGTGTCATCCATTATGTCAAATGTGTTTGCTGAGATGATGAACCTGACAGACAGGATGGTCTCTGATTTGGCTTCGGTTTTGTTCTCTGTTAAGAACTGGCAGGAAAGGGCGTCTGCCTTTAAGTTTTTGAAAGAATATGGACCAGCTGGCTTGACGGGCTCCTAGTCGTTGAGCACTTTCCAAGTACATGAGGTTCTTGTGGTCGGTGAGAATTGTAATGGGGGTCTCTGTTCCTTCCAGTAGATGTCTCTACTCTTCTAAGGCTAGTTGGATGGCTTGTAGTTCTCTGTTGCCCACGTCGTAAATTTGCTTTGCCGGTGGGAATTTTTTAGAGTAGAAGGCACATGGGTGTAGGTTGGAAGACGGTGATCCTCTCGGTGACAAAATGGCGCCGGCTCAGATGTCTTATGTGTCCACCTCCAATGTGAAAGGTAGTCTGGGATTGGGGTGGATCAGTATGGATGCAGAGATGAAGTCTTCCTTTAAGGCATTGAAGGAATGGATAGCTGCAGGTGGCCAGGACACAACGTCAGCTCCTTTCCTGGTGAGAGACGTGATGGGTGCAACAATGGAAGAGAATTTGTGGATAAACTTTCTGTAGTACTTGGCAAACCCTAGGAACCTCTGGATGCGCTTGAGAGACATGGGGAGCAACCAGTCCACGACGGCCTTCAGTTTTGAGGGGTCCATGGAAAACCCAGAATCGGATATGATGTATCCTAAAAAGGTGGTGGCTTTTTGATGGAAGTTGCATTTTTCCAGTTTGGCGTTGAGGTGGTCTTGGAAAAAAATTAAAATGTCGTCCAGGTAAACAATAACAAATCTGTTCAGCAGGTCTCTGAAAATTTCATTTACAAAGTCTTGGAAGACTGCTGGGGCATTGCAGAGGCCGAACGGCATGACCAGGTATTCATAGTGATCGTCTCTTGTGTTGAATGCCATTTTCCACTCGTCTCCTTGACGGATCCTTACTAGGTTATATATTCCACGTAGGTCCAATTTGTTGAATATGGTGGATCCCTGGAGATGGTTGAACAGCTCCGATATCAATGGTAGTGGGTAGCGGTTTTTAATGGTGATCTTATTAATTCCTCGGTAGTCGATGCAGGGTCTTAACGTACCATCTTTCTTCTTGACAAAAAAAAACCCAGCCCCCACTGGTGACGAGGACTTCCTGATTAACCTTTTATGGAGGTTCTTGTGGATGCATTAGGACATAGCTGTGGTCTCTGGGAGGGAAAGAGGATAAGAGTGCCCTCTGGGCAGGGTGGAACTGGGCAGGAGATCTATAGGCAGGAGATCTATAGGATAGTCGAAGGATCGATGAGGGGGTAGTACCTCTGACCTGGCTTTGTCGAATACGTCTCTGAATTCTGTGTATTCTTCTGTAAAACATCTTGTGGCTCCTCTGGAGATACTGCAGATCTTTTGAAGTGGAACTGCGCATGTTGCGGAGAATTGTTGGTTCCAAGAGATGGGTCTTTGCTTGGCCTAGTTAATGAGTGGGTTGTGGCGTTGTAGCCATGGAAGTCCCAGGATGATCTCAGCAGATGGTGAGTGGATCACGTCTAAGGGGATGTTCTTCCTGTGGGTCTGTTCACACAGCAGGAAGATTTCCGCGGTCTGTACACTGGCGACACACTTTATTCGAGCTCGGCTAGTCCCACGAATTCGGGTATACCCGGGTGTATTGAGGTTTGTGACTGTTTTCTGCCCGAGTGCATTGAGGTATTTTCCAGGCAGGGATTGAAGCATTTTATTCCCGCTTGCTGCAATACTGCACAGTATATATATATATACTGCATTACAATTCATGAATTTATGCCATCTGGTAGACACGCGAAGCATTGCAGCCTATTAAATCCTAATCATTATCATTTAACAGATCAGCCGCCCGTCAGCCAGGCATGAACCCAGGCTGGGAAGGCAAATACAACGGGGCTTGTCAGAGGTGAGGAGCGGCGCATTCCAGGTATCTGCCAGGTACATACTGGGTATTTGCTCGAATAAAGTGTGTCGGTGCAGTAGGATGATGAAGGCCGGCTGCAGGGGACGTCCATCAATGGCCTCCAATCCTACTGGGGTTTTATTCCCAAGGGGATGTTGTTCCTTGTGACGAATTCCTGGTCTATGAAGTTTCCTCCGGAACCAGAGTCGATGAAGGCGGATGCGCTCACCGCGAGGCCCGGAGCCTGAAGGGATACCGGAATCAGGATTCTGTTAGAATGGGGTCCTTTGGTGATGGAGGAGTTGGAAAGTACTCATACGGGGACTCCTCTGGGACTCCATGGGAATCGGTTATTTCCCGACTTGTGTGGGCAGTGGAGGGCTAGGTGGCCCGAATTGCCGCAGTAGAGGCAGAGGCCGGAGGTTCGCGATGTTGTTTCTCAGAGAAGGAGAGTTTGTTGCTACCAACTGCATGGGTTCTGGGACCTCGGTCATAGGTGTCTCTGGAACTAAGGAGTGGAAAAGTGAAGACCTGGCAGGTACCTGACGATTCCGTGAATGCTCGGCTTTTCTTTCCTGGAGACGTTGGTCTACCCATATGCAGTCTGCAATGAGCTCCTCCAGGTCCGCTGGGTGCTCCTGCATGGCGATCTGGTCTTTCAGTGGTTCCGAAAGTTCTTGCCAGAAGGCGGAAGAGAGGGCCTCCCCATTACATCCTGTCTCTGAGGCGATTGTCAGAAATTCCAAGGTGTATTTTGCCACCGGACGATTTCACTGTGAAACATGAAAAGGGGAAGACACTGCAGTAATTTTACGCCCTGGGGTGTCAAAGACACGTCTGAACTCCTTGGTGAATTGTCCGAAGTCTTGAGTAAGGTCTCTTCTCTGCTCCCAGCTAGGAGAGGCCCATGCCAATGCATCACCCATGAGCAGGGAGATAATGTATGCCACGCTTGACGTTGGGGTCAGGAACCGAGAGGGTCTCATCTCAAATTGAAGGAATCATTGGTTCAAAAAGCCGCGACATTCTAAAGGGTCTTCGAAGTACCAGATAAAGGGTTAATAAAGTGCAACAAATATTGTGATAAAATCAAGCTGATGCCTGAACACCTGCGGTTCCCCAAAACCGCAATTACATAAACCTGAACCAAAAAGTGCTTGTGGCGCAAAGTGACCAAATATAAACAGTGCAATGTGCAAATAAATCCAGTGATGTATAGCACTGAAAACACATAATGCTGTCACTCCATATGTAGAATTCCTTAGGTGTGTGGACTCCTGGTTAACCTCATATGAAAAAAAGAACAAAAATGCAGAGGGTATAGTGTATTAATGCGGTGGCCTCAGAGAGTCAAAAAGCCCAACATGTTTCGTCCAAAGACTTCATATGGGGTCATACTTGCTACTGACTGAAATGTTCCTTTATACTAAACTAGACAGTGGAAACCTAACACAGCTGTGTAATAGAAACCCTAACCAATCGGGTTGCTGCTTATGCTAATTGCAAAGTAATAAGCTGCAAGTGTATAGTTTCTCCTGACAGAATTGCCTAGTTAGTATTCACAGATAATGTTTATACAATAATAATAAAATACACACTGAAAAAACTTTTAATTAATATAATACAAAAAAAAAACCCTCCAACATGGATAATATACTGTAACATTAAAAATTCCTTATAATTATCTCATAAAATAAAAACTGCTCCCTAATACTACACATGCTTTCTACATTTCTAGTAACAGAAATGATATGATGTGAGGAATGCTAAAACATATGGAGAGTGAAAACAAAGAGTTAATCACTGGTACAAAAATAAAGCAATTACCTTTACATGGTGATTCAATGGTGTATCATGGGACAAGGTGCAATACAGGGATAATGAATAATAAATGGAAATTAATGTGGATGGGATTGTGAACAAGAGATAATAATATCTTAAAAATATCATAAAAATACATAATAGATTATTAGTTAAAAATACTAAATAGATATAAAAAATATATCATAAAACTCCTCTAAAAAGTACATTATGTCATTGGAAAAACTTAAAATAAAAAATGGGACAGATAAAACATCGAGTCATCGTGTGAGAAAGGCGTTAATATCAAATTCTACATTCAATCCTAAAGGTCTCAGAGTTTTCAATTTGTGAATCCAAAGGCTTTCTTTTTGGAAAATGGATTGAACTCTATTTCCTCCCCGCAAATGTCTTGAACAAAATCTATTCCAATGAACCTGAGACCTCCTTGATCAGTTCCATGATGATTCTTAAAATGTAGTGAAACATTATGAGACTCCAAACCTTTTTTTTTATTTCTCACATGCTCTAAAATTCTGGTCTTCAGTTTTCTTGTCATGCAGCCCTTTATCCGGACACCATGCAAGTAATTAATTTACTTGATCAGATGGAATGGCAGAATGACTACTATTTTGTAACCTGTGAATTTACTGCTCTATACATAAGCATTAACCATATGCAAGGTACAGCCGCGGCCCCTTTTATTCTCCAACATCTCCGAATTTTTTCGGGGATTTTTTCCGAATTCCACGCACTTCACCGCACTTCACCATGTTCATGCCGCATTCATACCGCATTCATGTTGCATTCATGCCGACTCACCCGCGGTTGATATGTTTATTGATGTGTTTATTGATAATGGTTCGGATTTAATTGGTTGCAATTCTTCGTGTATCCGCCAGGTGGTAGATATTCATGAATTGTAATGCGCATGCGCTTCAGTAATGTGTCGACTTGCAGGTATTTAAAAAAATACCACAGTGGTCTATTGTAAATTGGCCTTGATACTGAAGAAGTTATAATAATGTATCAATTTAGGCTTTTCATATTACAAAAAATACATGCACAGTGTCTGGTGTTTTATTGTCCTGAGAGTCCTGACATGAGTGCACCACCGCAGTCCGTGTTCCAAAAACCAGACAGAACGTACGCTTATTTAACATGGGCCGCGATTAATGCAACAGATGATAAGATGGCAACAGTTGGTCAAATTTAACAGTTTTTTATCGAAAACTATGACTTTTACAAATTTTCACAAGATGCTCATGTGTGGAGGCGTGCAATAAGGAAAAAGTTATATATCGATCCGTGTTTTTTTCGTATTGATCCCGGTGTTATTGGAGGGTATTGATGTGTATCACCAGATTTTTCCCGTATCTTTGATCATGGAGACTTCAAAAGGCGAAAGGTCATGTTGAAACCAACTAAGAAACGTCAGTCGCTGGCAAGCAATGCGCCAGCGACTGCGCCAGCGCAAGCATCTAATAACGGTCTGACCGTCAGTGAAAACCTGGTGACCGGCAACCCTTGCTGTCTGTCCCCGCCCGGATACCTGCAGCCTAAGCCGGATTTCACGTACAGATTCCAGCAAACTTGCATGTACCAAAGCGATTTTGTGACGGTTCAGGGGATTCGTGCTTCCCAATGTGTCCCCGTCACCCCTGCTACCTCTGCCTCTGACCTTTCCCCCTCGCCTCCTCGTCCATCTGTCCCTTCTTCTTCCCGTACCCGTTCCTCTGCGGCGTGCCCAGATGCGCGTCCAGCTGTCATGCGCGTTCCCCGCAAGGTGCGCACACATCTCCAAACACCCGATCCCCTCCGTGGCACTCACAGCTCGCGGCGTCTCTCTATTCCCCCACCTGCCACATTACCTCCTTCTGCCGCTTCTCCTGCTCCCTAGCCTTCCTTGGCGAGCGCTCCCTGGCACAAACGGTGCGTGCGCATCCAACCCTTACAGAGGGCGCGTGCACACGCTCCAGATAAAGGACACTCCAGAGCTCTGGCTCCGCCTCCCATAGTTTACAAGCCATATCCCTGTGTGATTCACATGTCTCCTCCCTTGCTCTATCTGACCTATCCCTGCAACCTCTCACTCAACCCTCTGCTCCTCCTTCCTCTCCCATTTGTGCTCCCTCCTTTATAATCCCTGTCTGTCCTCTAGCTCATTGCTCTGCATATCTTCTTGTGACCCCTGTATGTGCAGTCTCTATGCTTGGCTCTCCTGTCTGTTTCAGCGCTGGTTCCTGTCCCTGCTTATTTTTGGATCTCCCTGGCTTGAACTCTGCTTTGAATTGGACTACCCTGCTTTCTCCAGCCCTTGAACCCTGCATTCGGATACGACTACGCTGCCTTCTCCAATCCTTGAACACTGGCTTACGGACATCACCACGCTGCTCTCTATTACCCCTGAACTCGGGCACACGGACATTACTATCCAAACTCTGGCATCCTGGACGTTGCAAGTATACGTTAACCCTTTTTCAACAGGCCCGGCAATGCATTACCACACTCCGGGCACGCCCTCACTGCTGTGGGTGCATGTTATAACCTTACCCACCTCAGTATTGGGGACTGGCCAGGTCTGTGGGCATACAGGCGTTACATTATGCAGAGCCTAATAAATGCAGACCCCCCTGAGGTGGGCCAAGGTGTTTCCTTGGAACATTTACAATTTGTCAGTAGCCAACTGACCACTGTCTTGTAACAACTTGCTAATCTGTCTCTCCAGGAAACCCCAGCTGCCCCATCACCTCCTGTCACAGTGACCTACGGTAACTCAGGACCACGTATACCACCTCCCAACCGGTATGATGGGGACCCTCTCGCTTGCCGTGGATTCCTAAACCAATGCGAGGTTCAATTTGAAATGTCTCCCTCTCTTTTTCCTACCGGCCGTACCAAGGTGGCCTACATTTACGCCTTACTCACTGGCGACGCCCTCGCTTGGGCTTCTCCTCTCTGGTAGCACAAACCTGAGTTTACCCAAGACAATCCTAAATTTAGGCATGAATTTCAACAGGTGTTTGACACTCCCGCATGTAGGGAGACGGCCGCTTTTTCTTTGTTCCATATCGCACAGGCTCGAAGATCTGCTGCTAAATACGCAATAGAGTTCCGCACCCTCGCCGCAGAAACTCAATCGAACGATGAGGCACTTGCCGCAGCATATTGGCACGGTTTGTCTGATACTTTAAAAGATGATCTCGCAGCTCATGCCCGGCCGTCCTCTCTGGAACAACTAATTACACTCAGCATACGTATGGATCAACGTACCCAAGAACGACATAACGAGCGACACTGTTTCCGTTCTCTTCCCCTTCCGTCTGTCTCTCATAGGTCTTCTTCTTCGCCCTTCCTGGCATTAGACGCTCCTGAGCCGATGCAAATCAGTAGCCAACAACCACGGGCTGCGGAGAGAATGCGACGTCGTCAGAAGGGACTCTGTTACTATTGTAGTTCCCCAGAACATCGGCTCCAGAACTGTCCGCTGAAGCCGGGAAACGGGAACATCCAGTAAAGGTAGAGGGGCTTTTACTGGGTATAATCTCTTCTTGCCCCTCTCTCCCTAAGGATCTCCCAAAGAAACTCATGCTTCCTGTAACGCTGGCGGGCCCTGACCTTCTATTAGAAGTAAAAGCTTTCATTGACTCCGGGTCTGGCGGTAACTTCCTGGATCACACCTTCACCTCTGAGAATCAAATCCCTCTGGTCAAGAGAAAAGCGCCCATTGGTCTTGAAGCATTCGATGGACGTCCGCTTCAGCCAGCCTTCATCATCTGGGAGTCCATCCCACTTATGTTGACCACTGCGGATGGTCATAAGGAGGTAATAGTTTTTGATGTCTTCCATTCTCCTACCGTCCAGGTTATACTAGGATTGCCTTGGCTAAAGCTCCACAATCCGCGCATAGATTGGACCGACGTCTTACCTATCCAATGGCCTACATCCTCCGAGGAAGTGTCTACCACTCCTCCTGCTGCTGTGCCCGCTGGTTTGGAAACCATCCCTTCCAACCTGTCCATTCTGCCGACGGTGTATCATGAGTTCCTGGATGTCTTCAATAAAGTACAAGCTGAGGTACTGCCTCCCCATCGTCCCTACAATTGTCCTATTGATTTAATTCCAGGAACCATCCTCCCGAAGTCGAAGTCGTATCCCTTATCCAGTCCTGAAACCGAGGCTATGACGTCTTACATCCAAGAAAATTTAGAGAAAGGATTCATCCGCAATGCCACCTCCCCCGCTGGGGCAGGCTTCGTCTTCGTGAAGAAAAAGATTGGATCCCTAAGACCCTGTATCAACTTTCGCGGACTCAACAAAATTACGGTAAAAAACGATATCCTCTTCCCCTAATTTCAGAACTATTCGACCATCTACAAGGAGCTTCTATCTTCTCCAAGCTCGATTTAAGAGGGGCTTATAACCTCATTCATATAAGAATTGGGGATGAATGGAAAACCGCGTTTAATACGCGATCTGGACATTATGAGTATTTAGTGATGCCCTTCCGGCTATGCAATGCTCCTGCCGTTTTCCAAGAGTTCATGAACGATATCTTCCGGGACGTGTTGGGAACATTTGTTATCGTATATTTGGATGACATCCTCATTTTCTCTAAGGATTTAGAGGAGCACATTCGCCATACCAAACTGGTACTCTCTAGGCTTCGTGCTAATCAACTTACGCTAAAATGGAGAAATGTTTGTTCCACCAGACGTCCACAGCCTTTCTAGGCTATATTATCTCTAACCAAGGTTTCTCTATGGATCCAGAGAAATGGAAGTCTGTCCTCGACTGGCCGCTGCCGAATTCTTTCAAGGCCGTGCAGCGCTTCCTTGACTTTGCCAATTATTACCGGATGTTCATCCGTAATTTCTCTACCATTGCTTTACCCATCACCGCCTTGACTAAGAAGGGTGCTGATCCTAAGACTTGGTCTCCCGAAGCCATTGACACCTTCGAGTTTCTCAAGAAAGCCTTCATCTCTGCACCCATCCTACAACATCCAGATACTTCGCTTCCCTTCATGTTAGAAGTTGACGCCTCTGATGTGGGAGCCGGTGTAGTACTCTCTCAGAGATCCTCTCCCCAGGAGAAGCTCCATCCCTGTGGTTTTTTTTCTCGAAAGTTCTCGTCAGCCGAGAGAAATTATGATGTTGGGAATCGTGAGCTATTGGCCATTAAATTGGCTTTTCAGGAATGGAGGCATCTTCTCGAGGGCACCAAGGAGCCTATTGCCATCCTCACCGATCACAAAAATGTACTGTATATTGAGGGGGATCGACGATTAGGATCTCGTCAGGCTCGTTGGTCAATATTCTTCTCTCGTTTCAACTATATCATTTCTTATATTCCCGGTACCAAAAATATCAAAGCAGACCCTCTCTCTCGCCAGTTCGCTACGGAGAACGATTCTAACGAATCCTCTGAAACCATTCTCCCCGCCAAGTGCATAATTTCTGCCAAATAATTTTGATGTTTTGGATGAAATCAACAAAGCCCAGGTTCACATTCCCAGGAGATTTAGGGTGCCAGAGGGACGCTTATACGCAGCTCCACTTTTTCGCCACAAGGTTCTACTTTGGGCACATTCTTCTAGATCGGCCGGTCATCCAGGTTACAAGAGGACAGCAGATCTTATTAAACGGACTTTTTGGTGGCCTAAGATGAACAAGGACATTTTCGATTTCACCAGAGCTTGTCCGGTCTGTGCCCAGAGTAAATTCGCCCATCACAAACCTTCTGGTCTCCTCATGCCTCTTCCCATTCTGGAGCAACCTTGGAAACACATCTCTATGGACTTTATTGTCGAGCTTCCCAATTCTAAAGGAATGAATACCATTCTTGTTGTAGTAGATAGGTTTTCCAAGCATTCACACTTTATACCCCTCAAGGGCCTCCCTAATTCTGCTACTTTGGCCGATATTTTTTCTAAGGAAATTTTCAGATTACACGGTGTTCCTATTTCAATTGTTTCTGACAGAGGTTCTCAATTCATCTCTAAATTTTGGCGCGCGTTTTCCCAGAGACTTGGGATTTCACTTCTATTTTCTTCTGGATATCACCATCAGACCAACGGTCAAACGGAAAGAATGAATCAGACCTTAGAGCAGTATCTCAGATGTTTCGTCTCTGAATCTCAAGACAACTGGGTGGATCTATTACCTTGGGCCGAGTTTCCAATTAACTCTCTTAAAAATGAATCTACGCAAGGTGTCCCCTTTCCTCATTAATTTTGGATTCCACAATAGCAGTCTTCCCCTCTCCTCCCTCCCTTCTTGTGTTCCCGCAGCGGATTCTCATGTCTCTACTCTTCAAAACTCTTGGAGGAAGATTCTTAAGACTCTACAAACTGCGGTCTCAAGACAAAAAACAAAGGCAGATCGACGACGCCAACCGGGCCCTTCGTTTAAACCCGGAGACAGAGTGTGGTTAGCCTCAAAAAATATATGGCTCAAGACTCCATCTCTGAAATTGGCCCCGAGATTCTTGGGCCCTTTAAGATCCTTGAGAGGATCAATCCGGTCGCATACCATTTGGCACTTCCTCCTACCATGAGGATTCCTTCAATGTTCCATGTGTTATTACTCAAACCATTTATCCAAAGTGCTCACTTCCCAGATCATTCCCAAAAACCCGACCCTGTGACCATTCACGGACAGCAGGAATATGAGGTTCACTCCATAATCGATTCCCGTTGGTCCAGAAACAAGTTACAATTCCTTGTTCACTGGAAGGGTTACGGACCAGAGGAACGTTCCTGGATTCCTTCTCGCCATATTCATGCTCCCAAACTCCTCTGGCAATTTCATCGAAAATTCCCGCAGAAGCCATGGCAGGATCGTCCGGAGTTCAATCCTCAAGGGGGGGATACTGTGACGGTTCAGGGGATTCGTGCTTCCCAATGTGTCCCCGTCACCCCTGCTATCTCTGCCTCTGACCTTTCCCCCTCGCCTCCTCGTCCATCTGTCCCTTCTGCCCGCAGCCGTTCCTCTGTGGTGTGCCCGGACGTGCATCCAGCTGTCACGCGCGTTCACCGCAAGGTGTGCATCATCTCCAAACACCTGATCCCCTCTGCAGCACTCACAGCTCGCGGCGTCTCTCTATTCCCCCACCTGCCACATTACCTCCTTCTGCCGCTTCTCCTGCTCCCTAGCCTTCCTTGGCGAGCGCCCCTGTGGCGTGATGCTCCTCGTGCTCTCTGGAACACACGGTGCACTCGCATCCAACCCTTACAGAGGGCGCGTGCACACGCTCCAGATATAGGCCTTGCCAGAGCTTTGGCTCCGCCTCCCATAGTGTACAAGCCATATCCCTGTGTGATTCACCTGTCGCCTCCCTTGCTCTTTCTCACCTATAAGGTAAGGATAGAAAAATGGTGCTCAAAGTGCTGTGTGTGTGTTTCTGAAGGAAGGGAGAGCACTGGGTATTAAGGTTTCAATTCATTGTATATATACTCAGTCCATAGTATGGGGGGGGCACCAAAAAAACCCTGAAGGTTGGGGTAGTTTGTCCTGGGACACCCTCCTCCACCTCATTGGGATAGCCCCTAGTGAGTACTCACTGTCTCAATCACCTCCAGAGTCTCCCTTCCAATGCGTGCCGCTGTAAAGAGTGAAGTCCAGTAGTGTAGGTGTGCAGCGCACAGCATCCAAACGAGAGCAGGTCTGGCAAAAACTATCTTTATTTAGCAAGGCATAAAATTGAGGGACGCAGCCCTTCAACGCGTTTCGTGCGAAGCACTTTGTCAAGAAGTGCCTTTACACGATATACAGCCACTTAAATACAGATGACTGGTCAAATCTCGCGATATGTGGTGACGTCATCAAACCGCCATTAGCCAATGAAAATGATATCCCTCGCGCATGCGCGCCGCGATCGAGCCCCATGATAATAACGGTGGTTGTTATGATGCCTTGCTAAATAAAGATAGTTTTTGCCAGACCTGCTCTCGTTTGGATGCTGTGCGCTGCCCACCTACACTACTGTCTTTCTCACCTATCCCTGCAACCTCGAACTCAACCACGTCCGCCTTCCTCTCCCATTGGTGCTCCCTCCTTTATAATCCCTGTCTGTCCTCTAGCTCATTGCTCTGCATAGCTTCTTGTGACCCCTGTGTGTGCAGTCTCTATGCTTGGCTCTCCTGTCTGTTTCAGCGCTGGTTCCTGTCCCTGCTTACCTTTGGATCTCCCTGGCTTGAACTCTGCTTTGAATTGGACTACCCTGCTTTCTCCAGCCCTAGAACCCTGTATTCGGATACGACTACGCTGCCTTCTCCAATCCTTGAACACTGGCTTACGGACATCACCACGCTGCTCTCTATTACCCCTGAACTCTGGCACACGGACATTACTATCCAACCTCTGGCATCCTGGACGTTGCAAGTATACGTTAACCCTTTCTTAACAGGCCCGGCAACGCATTACCACACACCCTCACTGCTGTGGGTGCGTGTTATAACCTTACCCACCTCAGTACTGGGGACTGCCCAGGTCTGTGGGCATACAGGCGTTACAGATTTCCAGCCTCATCCGCTGGCACCTGTCAACTACGTGTATAATCAAGAATACTGGACTGGCAGTGGCTCAGCGCCAGCTTATTGGCAAAGTGTATGGTGAGTAATTTTGCCGTATTTTATTCTGTTTTTGAAAAATCAATATCAATGCACAGTCAAGCGATTCTCCTGTAAGCAATATCATTGGCTGAGCAGCTTCTACAGTAAATACTGCACAATATGTGGAAAGCTAGGCGCATGCGCATTGGAACCTTCTTGAAATGCATATGCGTGTCATCACATCGACAGTAGGCGCATGCGCATGTGAACAGGAGACGCCCCCCGAGAAAATTATTGGTGGGACTGACTGTGGGAACTTCTTTAGGGGACTGCCTGACCATTACAGTAAAACTTGTTCTTTTGTTTTTCCTCAGAAAAGAAAACTTTGCGGAAAACAGCAAATGGAGGGATTTCGATGGATAATATCGCCTTTTGTAACAATTCCTGCACATTGCTGAATCGGATTTAAAAAACCACGTACCGGAGTCTACAGTTTAGTGGCCGTTGTTATTGATTAGGATAGAAAACTGTAATTGAGAGCTTCATAGAAAACCTGAAACAGTATGCTGTTGTTTTCAGACCGTATACAATACTTTTTTTTTATATATACTGTATAATAAACCCGAAAAATAAAAAGTATGCATTTATTCTACATGTACTGCACCGACACACTTTATTCGAGCAAATACCCGGTATGTACCTGGCAGATACCTGGAATGCGCCGCTCCTAACCTCTGACAAGCCCCGTTGCATTTGCCTTAACAGCCTGGGTTCATGCCTGACTGATGGGCGGCTGATCTGTTAAATGATAATGATTAGGATTTAATAGGCTGCAATGCTTCGCGTGTCTACCAGATGGCATAAATTCATGAATTGTAATGCAGTTTATATATATATACTGTGCAGTATTGCAGCCAGGGGGAATAAAATGCTTCAATCCCTGCTTGGAAAATAACTCAATGCACTCGGGCAGAAAACAGTCACAAACCTCAATACACCCGGGTATACCCGAATTCGTGGGACTAGCCAAGCTCGAATAAAGTGTGTCGCCAGTGTATTCTAGTACATATGTGTATTCTATACCCGAACAGCATGTATTGTTTTAATACTCTTGTGATGTACAGTACTGAGCATGCCTACAGTATACAGTACAGTACTGTACAGTATGCCTGGACAGTACTGTATGTTATAGAAACACTGTATTTTATTACAGTATAAAAGGAGACAATGGAACAATTTAAAACAAATCAACATTTTCTTTTATTGGTGGAGTAAGTACAAAAACATTTATTTACAAATACAATTTAAAAACTTTTAAAGTGTACAGCAATTTAAAACATTAACAGGTGTATGGTTTACTGCTAGTGAAAACATTTATGTACAGAAAGTCAAAACATTTACAGTAGGATGGTGTACAGAACAGTCAGTTAGGCCTGCACAACTCCAGTCCTCGAGGGCCGCAAACAGGCCCGGTTTTCAGGATAACCTTGAAAACCGGGCCTGTTTGTGGCACACGAGGACTGGAATTGTGCAGGTCTTGTGTAAGTAAAAACATTTCTTTATTAATACAAGTAAAAACATGCAACATCTCCTTTATTAAAGTATAGAAAGTCAAAAAAAATTCAGCACAACAGTATGGTGTTAGTAAAAAAACAATATTTATTAATAAAATTTTAAACACGCAACATCTCCTTTATTAAAGTACAGAAAGACAAAATATTTACAGTAGGATGGTGTACAGTACAGTAAGTCAGGCCTGCACAACTCCAGTCCTCGAGGGCCGCAAACAAGCCCGGTTATATCCTGAAAACCGGGCCTGTTTGAGGCCCTCGAGAACTGGAGTTGTGCAGGTCTTGTGTAAGTAAAAACATTTCTTCATTAATACAAGTTAAAACAAGCAACAAGTCAATAAATAAACAACAGTTGAACAGTCACGCAAATTCGAACCCCACCAGATTGTCTTTCCAGGGCCGATGACTTGTATGACGCAAAATGCCATTAATGGAGTCTCGAACGATTTTCATTAAAGGATCTGAAATTGAAAAATAGCTCCGCAATTCCTCCACAATAGTCCTTCTTAAATTTTCAGGAAGCGCCCTTTTTTTGCGATTTCCTTCGTAGTTTACATTTTTGGCCCACCCGCAGTACACCAAGTAGGACACGTGGTGCTTAAAAATTAACATGCCATACTTCTGGGGTAAACCAGCACTCATCACCCTATACTGCTCCCTGAGTGCCGATGGCAGCTCGCACAGGATGATGTCGGGCACCGTATCGATGCAAGCAAATGTAGGTTGGATTCTGGGAGCGGGTGTGCTTCTGGGAGCGGGTGTGCTTGTGGCGGCGGGCGAGGGTAGGTTGTCTGGGAGGAAGCTTTCCTCTTGTCTTGGTCGTCGTGTTGTCTCCTGGCGTGGTCTTGACGGGGTTGTCATGTTATCCTCCTCGTCAACGGCATACATGTACAAAAATTCTTCTGGTGGAAGGGGTGCGCTTGGTGTTGGAAAGTGGTCGAAGGTCCCATTCATCACATCCATGCCACCCTCCTGCTCCGGCGTCGGGGATACAGGGGCATGAACACCGAGCAAATTATGTATCCCCGCTATGTCAGTCTCTATCATCTCCATCCGTTGATCCATTTTCTCCATCCGTTGATCCATATTTAGCATGGTCTCTAAAAGAAGATCTATCTTTACCAGCATAGTAGAGTCCCCCGGGGATATTGACACTTAACCCATTCAGCATGCGGTCTAATGAGCTGGTTCTTGTGCATGGGATGCTGTGGACATCTGGGTGGATGGGTGCTACGGAGGATGAGAAGTTGCCTAAGCGTAATGGAGAAAGTGACCCGTGGATTTCCGGGAGACCAGCGGCCGTGTCGCTGAAGAGTAGTGGAGAAGATGGGCTGTGGGTTTCCGGGAGAGCGGCAGCAGCGTCGTGGACAAGTAGTGGAGAAGATGGGCTGCAGATTTTCAAGAGAGCAGCGGCAGAGACGTCGAAGCATAATCAAGGAAGTGGCCTGTGGGTTCGATGGGTTGGCTGCCATTTGTTTTGCCTTGAGTGTACATCACCAAATTTCTTCTTGACATAATAAGGCTTACGTGTACTGTATTAAAACCCTTCGCCTTTGGGGTCAGCAGAAGGTTTTCTATATTAGCCTTAGCCTGTCGCTTTGGCCTTGGATTGGAAATGACTGCCGCCTTTCACTTTTTCTGTGTGATAGGCACGGCAGAGGCGATTGCTTCCTGCGTCCGTAGAATCGGGGTTGATCCATGGAAGCAGATGGCACAATGCAGTATCTGGACAAGGGCAAGTTCAGATACAGATCATCGAGTTGTGGGCTATGCAAAGTGTGTAACCTTTTATGCATGGCGACGAGGTACAGGTGTTAAAAGTGGGCTTACTCTAATGTGAGTCATTAACGTATAAATACACCATCCATTTTGTGGATTCAATGCACATTGAATACACATCGACTAAACATCTAATATACTTTCTTGTGCTTGTATTTCTTTCTACTCGCAGCTATGCCTGTTAAAAAGATTTCAAAGGATCTCAGCATGAGAATTAAGGATATGTACACGAGCGGACAACGAATTGCAGATATCCAACGCTGGTTAGCTGCTTCTGGCCTCGTTGTGCCATCAACCACCGTGTGCTATCATGCACACGGAAAAAACAAACAACGCACGAGGACACCAATGGTAACTAACGCGTAAGTATATTTATATAACTATATAATACAGTATATCTATTAGTGTTTATATTGCTGCATATTAATATAACTATATAGTATAGATCTATCTAATTTTATAGTTATTTCGGTATATTTATATAACTACAGTATTTAATACAGTTTATCTATTATTGTTTATGTAACGGGTATTCCCCCACCCAATCGCAGATTATAGTGTGGGTGCGGAGAACATACGGTGTTACCAGGTGTGGTGCGTTACCTGTTGGCTCACAGGAGGGCTGAGCTTCCGCCACGGGGAACCTGGGGCAATTATATTAGGAGTAACCTTGTACTCTGTGCAGCGCCTCCACCTGCGATGGTTCCTAGCAGAGCAGGAATTGTTCCTCGCAGGACACATATAATAACCACATACACTGTATGTATAATAACCAAATACTTTTACTTGGAAACATAACACACCATTAACATGCACATAATGACGGGTGTCCCTCTCTGGAGGAGACACTAGCTAATGCACCTCACAGGATGCTTCCCTGACACCAGGAAATCCCACCCCGTGTCCAGTGATCCCCCACCCAATGTCCCGCACTCTTGTAGAGAAAGGATATGGTTGACTGCGCAGTCACTAAGGAAACTAATGGCCAGTTGGTGTATTTGTGGCTTTAAAGTACTCCAGTGCTCGGATCAGCAACGGCTTCCGTCTGATCCCAAGCTGGTTCCTTGCACGCGGACCCCAGGGGCGATCCCACCCTGGAGATAGTCTCTGTGGGCCCTGACTTGAGCCCGAACCTCTTCACGGGAAACGCAGTGTCCGCTGTGTCCCTATCTAACTCTAGCGCTACTGTGACAGGATCCCTAACCTAGGGCCTGTCCCTGTAGCACCTCAAACTGGGGAGTGAGGACCTCTCTGGGACCTAAGGGGTTAATAGCCTGCTCCGCTCCCCTAACTCTTCCCAGTCCTGACTAACTGATAACTAGCAGCGCCTGCAGCAACGCACTGCAACCTGCTGGGTGCTTACAGCAAACTTGCTGCACAAACACTATGACTTCTTGTCAGGCCTCACAGCACTGCCAGCCGTGACCCTGACAAAACAGCACTCACACACTCACTAAGGGCAGGGTCCCTATCTTGGGCCGTCCCTTAGCAATTACCCACTAATCTGGTGGGGAGTTGGGGCCTACCTGGGATGTGGGGGACATTACGCGGTGCAGGAGCTTCACTCGCTCCCTGCACCCTTCCTTCCCCTTCTGCACCCCAGCTCCAACTGACGTCTCCTGGGCTCAGCGCGCGAAATGTATCTTTCTTCAGGGAGATCTTAAGCCCTATTGGCTCCCTGGCGTCACGTGGGGCGCTGCTGAGGCTCATGGGACTTGTAGTCCCTTCCAAGAGCCTTCCCTGGTAGGTTAGGGTTCCCGCGCTTGTCCTGCACATGTGCGAACTTCCCTGCCGGTCCCGGCTGAAATCCCTTCTGCACATGCGTGCGCAATTCCCTATGGCGGCGCCCTGCACCGGGACCCGACAGAGCCCTGACAACGCGTCCGCACGCGTTCCTGGCAACCGGCCGCCTGCAAGAGAGCCGCGCTATGCGCGCACACGCCCCCACACCTCCCCACGAGCGGCTACTAACCTCTCTACTGCTGCGGTGAGTGTCCCGGGGGGGGGGGGGCAGCAACACAGCGGGGGACCTGGCTACATCTATATTGCTGCATATTAATATAACTATATAGTATAGATCTATCTAATTTTATAGTTATTTCGGTATATTTATATAACTACAGTATATAATACAGTATATCTATTATTGTTTATATTGCTGCAAATTAATATAACTATATAGTATAGATCTATCTAATTTTATAGTTATTTCGGTATATTTATATGCAGTGGCGGCCGAGCTGAGTCTTCAGCGGCCGCAACCGCAATGTGCGTCCAGACACGGCTGGGTTTTTTTTTCTCCCACCGCGTGCCGCTCGTTACTGATGCGCGGTCACGCGTGCCAGGGTGCGTGCGGAAGTGGCGCGCGTGCCCAGGGTTCCCCGAAGGGGATGTGGGAAGCAGGGGAATGTGGGAAGCAGAAGGGGACCCGGGGGACCCGGAGAAGCAGGGCAGAGCAGAGGCAGAGGTCGCGAGGGGAGTTATTAGGATGCGGGGAAGATGCGGCTGGCGCTCGGACAAGTTCGGCGCCAGCCTGAAAACAGCCGCGGGACAAGACGGATTAGTGTAAGACTGAAGCTGGCCGCAGCAGTAACTACATTATATAATAGAGTATATCTATTATTGTTTATATTGCTGCATCTATAATTGTTTACTGTAAATGATGTGCTGTACTTGTGGCTTACTGCACTGTAACTTACCGGATTGTTGTTTTTCTGTACACTGTACGGAGACAACTCTTCTGGTCGACAAAATAAGTGAAGAGAATGATGAGAAGAGTGCCTTAAGGGTCAAATACACTCTGCTGCAAAATCACAATCTCACTGTATCCGAGACCAGCATAAAGAAGATGAGACGCAGAATTGGATGGAAATATGGACAGTACAGGAGGTAAAAGTGTTGTTTAAGAAACTGTACTGTACCTCTAAAATTATTCCTTGTCATTACAGAGCGTACCCTATGATAAGGGACGTTAACAAGATCAAGAGAGTGGTCCAGGCCCAGGCATGGATCGAGAGTGGAGAAACGTTCCAGGATTTCATCTTCACTAATGAGTCTACTGTATCGCTGGAGAGATTTGCCACCTTTGCATTCCACAGAAAAGGTCGCATATCTACAGTATGAAGCCGCGTCCAAAACACCCAGTGAAAATGCATGTGTGAGGTGCCATCTCTAGGTGTGGACCAGGATGCATTGTCATCTTTGAAGGTAAAATAAGTCACACGCTTTTGCCTTATGCACTGTAGCAGTTTTTTGAGCATTTTTCTTTTCTTGTTATAGGAATCATGAATAAAGCTTTTTTCCAAGAGCAAATTGTGCCTGAGATTGTGGAATACATCATACGTGAGTTCCCAGATGGTCACCGTTTCTACCAGGACAACGATCCTAAGCACACCGCGTTAATCAGCGCATATTCTTGAGCGCGGTTTCAACTGGGTGAAGACGCCAGCGGAGTAAGTGCGGTTACCGTGTCTCATTTTTTCCAACTGTTTTTACTGTGTACTGTATCTCTTTAACTAATTGTCCTTTTTTTTCCCCTCCAATGACAGATTGCCAGACTTCAATCCTATCGAAATGGTCTGGCATCTGCTGAAGGACCATATCCAAAAAGTCATGAAACTCTCCAAAAAGGATGAGTTGGCGCAAGGCATAATGAGTTTTTGGAACGATGTATTCACCGTGGAACGATGCAATAAATATATTGACCATATTGAGATTGTGTTGCCCATTGTGATCGCGCATAATGGGCAAGCATCAGGAAGGTAATATGGTATAGTACTGTACTGTCATATGGTACTGTAAGTACAGTATGATACAGGTAAGTATGGCATAAATTTTTTCTTTCATGAGAGAGCAGCACTAGCCACCTGTTTACAAAGTATTTAACAGTAGCTACAGTATAGACTAGTTTGACAGTACTATCTGCATACTATAGTCCAATATGGAGTAGCTATACAGTACACAATGCCATAATACAGTATGCACATAACTGCACTAATGTTTTCTTTTCTTGTCTTTTCAGAAAAAAGGATGGACTGGGGGAGAGGGGGGTATCATGTGCAAAGTTTGTGAACTGTGTGTACAGTTAAGTGTATCTAAACTGCAGTCATTATTTACACAAAAGCTCCCCTCTCGCAATGAACTACACAGAATGAGGAAGAAGATAAGACGGAAAATTTGTATTACTGTTTGTAAGGGATTGGGGGACATGCCGCCTATCAGCGGGTCCCCGTCACCTCAGCTCCCAGTGCGGCTGTCAGCTCCGGTTCCCCGGTCCCTCGGCTCCTTACCTCTCCTGCCCCCACGCCATGCCGCTCCTCCGCGGCGCACGCCACATCCTCCCGCACGCGGCCGGGGTGCGCACAGCAAGCTTACAGAGTGCGCGTGCACCCGATTCTCTTACTCATCCTCCCATCCTTCTGGCTCCGCCCCCCATTGCGTGTAGGCGATTTCAATTACTCACCTCTCTGACTCCTTCCCTGCTCACCTGGACCTATCCCTGGGATCGCTCAGACAGGCCTCCGCTCCACCCCTTGCTACCATTGGTCCTCCTGCATTTATAACCCCAGTCTTCCCTCTCCTTCCTTGCTCTGCATAGATCTTCTGTGACTCTTGTGTGCAGCTGTCTATGCCAAGCTCTGTTCTCTGTTACAGCTCTTGTTCCTGTCCCTGCCCCTGTTAGATAACTTTGGATTTGATCTCGGCTCTTGTTTGATTACGTGTACCTCGCAACTCCTGGACTCGGCTTTGGACCTTACTACGCTGCTTTCTCCTGCCCCTGACCCATGGCTCTTGGATATTGACCCTCGGACTTCTGGAACCCCGGACTCAGCAAGTATCACGTTAACCCTTTCTCACCAGGCCTGGCAACGCACCTTACCACACTCCGGGTATGCCCTCACTGCTGTGGGTGCATGTTATACCCTTACCCACCTCAGTACTGGGGACTGGCCGGGTCTGTGGGCATACAGGCGTTACACTGTTTTTATTATTATCAATGTGCATTATTCATGATTATCCACCGGCCCTCAATTTTCATCCCCCCCCCTCTCTCAATGATTATTTGTATTTTTCTTTCCTGATAAAATAAAATACATATTTAATTACATTAAGCTTTTATTTCTTTGAACTTTAAATTCACTGTGAATGTGTGTGGGGGGGATTCTTCAAGAAGACATACCGTTTTAATAATTGGTTACCTTTTTAATAATTGGTTACATAATCAGATTAACATAAGGGAAAGGCAACAATAGGAAAATTAACGAATGGTGGGAGAGAGGTTGAAAAGCACAATGACAAGCTTTAGAAACGGAATGGTTCTGGAGTGGTTGTAGAGTCGATAAGAGGTTGTAATCCTTGAGTGATCCGTGTGTGTTTCTGCGGGGGTGAGGGGGCTAAAGCTGCATGAAGGATTAGCTGTATTGTAGTTCAAAGACATGACATATTTTCAACAGGCAGGTCACCATAATAATTTGATCCCCACACCCCCAAATACATAAAAACCACACAAATCAACCATGTGCAGTCAAACGCACAGTGTCGCAGTCAAAAGCTACAGCACAGATTGAATATCATAATATCAAGATGGTTTAGGCAGGCTTGTGGAGAAAATAAAAATAAAAAATGACGAGAATTTTTTTTTTTTTGGTCACTCACTTTTGAACTTCGCAAGCAAGCAGTGGTGAAGTTATAGACGCATGCGCAGTAATCATCATCTAGCAAGCAGGAATGTGATTGAAACCAGAAAGACACACATTCAAAGGAATGGTGTGGGAGAGGTGTACTGTACTGTAGATAAGATAAGAAGTTGAAATACTGCAGTGCAGTAAATTAGCCTGTGTGTACTGCACCGACACACTTTATTCGAGCAAATACCCAGTATGTACCTGGCAGATACCTGGAATGCGCCGCTCCTCACCTCTGACAAGCCCCGTTGCGTTTGCCTTCCCAGCCTGGGTTCATGCCTGGCTGACGGGCGGCTGATCTGTTAAATGATAATGATTAGGATTTAATAGGCAGCAATGCTTCGCGTGTCTACCAGATGGCATAAATTCATGAATTGTAAAGCAGTATATATATATATACTGTGCAGTATTGCAGCCAGCGGGAATAAAATGCTTCAATCCCTGCTTGGAAAATAACCTAATGCACTCGGGCAGAAAACAGTCCCAAACCTCAATACACCCGGGTATACCCGAATTCGTGGGACTAGCCGAGCTCGAATAAAGTGTGTCGCCAGTGTATGCGGGGGTTAGCAAGGGGAGAGCGCTGTATATGCCGAAATGTGATACTGTTACAGTACACGCCTACAGTATTCATTTCAACAATGTTCAAATGAGACATACTGTACAGCACTGCACATGCATGTATAAATATGCAAATTTACAATTACTGCGCGCGCACCCGCAGACTGTGTACTGACGTACTGTAGGTTGAAGTGCTAAAGTATTAGACTTTGAAGAAAACAGCTCGCGAACACCCCCCTGAAATTTTAGACGGTATTGCAGTATTGCAGACAGCGCTAATAAAATGCTAATATTACGAGCGCTAAAATACCGGAACATATTCCGGAAAAAAATAAAAATACTGCATCTGCCCGCGGTTATCAGAGTTGCGCCGATACGGCCGCATTAGGATAAAGGCGGCCGCAGCTGTATAGATGCAGTAAGAAAATTTCTCCAATGTGACAATGAGATGGCAACAGAACAAGCGAATTTCATTATTAAGGGTATCGAGTACATCTTGACCAATATTTTTTTGGTTTAATGACCGCTATTATTTACAAATCTGTGGTAGGATCAGGAGGAATTGTACCTCCAATCAAACTTATCAACAGCAAGCGACCATTTTAAAGGAGGGATTCTTGGGAAATGATTATAATTCTAAAACATTAGATAAAGTTATTGAGGAGGTAACTAAAATAAATAGGAAAGACATGTTGCAACCCAGAAATAAGTCAAATGATATGCAAAACTTTATCCCCTTTATTACTCAATGTAATAATAAATCTTATGAGATAAGGGGATTATTGAAAAACATTGGCCTATTTTGGAACAGGATCATATTCTAAAAGGGATCTTGCCAGATAAACCTCAACTTGTTTTTACTAGAGCCCCAAATTTAAAAGATATACTGGCTCCTAGTGCTTTAAGAACTAAACAAGTTAAACCAGTGATAGGGGATCATACTGTACAGGCCACATGGTTAGAGAGAAATCCTTTGGGATTCTTTACCTGCACAGACTGTGTGGCCTGTAAATTTGGCATCAATAAAAGCAAAAACTTTACCTCTAAACAGACTGGTGAGGTATTTGTGATTTCAAGCTTGATAAAACGCAGCAATGATTTTGTAGTGTACCTTTTAGAATGTCCGTGCGGCTGCACGACAAGAAAACTGAGGCCAGAATTTTAGAGCATGTGAAAAATATAAAGAAAGGTTTGGAGTCTCATAATGTTTCACTACATTTTAAGAATCATCATGGATCTGATCCAGGAGGTCTCAGGTTCCTTGGAATAGATTTTGTTCCAAGACATTGGCAGGGAGGAAATAGAGTTCAATCCATCTCCCAAAAAGAAAGCCTTTGGATTCACAAATTGAAAATTCTGAGACCTCTAGGATTGAATGTAGAATTTGATATTAATGCGTTTCTCACATGATGACTCAATGTTTTATCTGTCCCACTTTTTATTCTAAGTTTTTCCAATGACATAATGTACTTTTTAGAGGAGTTTTATGATATATTTTTTTATATCTATTTAGTATTTTTAACTAATAATCTATTATGTATTTTTATGATATTTTTAAGATATTATTATCTCTTGTTCACAATCCCATCCACATTAATTGCCATTTATTATTCATTATCCCTGTATTGCACCTTGTCCCATGATACACCATTGAATCACCATGTAAAGGTTATTCCTTTATTTTTGTACCTGTGATTAACTCTTTGTTTTCACTCTCCATATGTTTCAGCATTCCTCACATCATATCATTTCTGTTACTAGAAATGTAGAAAGCATGTGTAGTATTAGGGAATATTTTTTTATTATAAGGAATTTTTAATGTTATCTTATCCATGTTGGAGTTTTTTTTTGTATTATATTAATTAAACGTTTTTTCAGTGTGTATTTTATTATTATTGTATAAACATTATCTGTGAATACTAACTAGGCAATTCTGTCAGGAGAAACTATACACTTGCAGCTTATTACTTTGCAATTAGCATAAGCAGCAACCCGATTGGTTATGGTTCCTATTACACAGCTGTGTTAGGTTTCCACTGTTGTCTAGTTTAGTATAATGGAGCATTTCAGTCAGTAGCAAGTATGACCCCAGATGAAGTCTTTGGACTAAACATGTTGGGCTTTTTGACTCTCTGTGGCCACCGCATTAACCCTATACTATCCAGATTGACTGGGGAGGCTGTGACGTGTTGAAACGGACGGAGGACTCTGAGCGCAGGTTAGTTACAATCATGTTTTAAATATATGGGTTATTGGAACAGTGTTTCCCTGTAAAACGCGCAAAGTAAAAAAGGTTTTAAAAAAGCAGCAGCTTGCAGCACAGCACATAGCGTTTTGCTAACTTCGACTAGGAAGGTCCTGGAGTGCTGAGATTTGCTGTGAGTGATGCTGGAGTAAAATCATTAAAAAGGTTATGCAACAATTTTTTATAAAGGTATTGTAAGAGACATGTGCAGAGGTATGCAATGGAGACCGTTTAAAGTGAAACTAAAATTAGGCTTTATTGCGCCTGTCCCTTTAACACAGCAGAACATTCAAAATAAGCCAAAGAAAAACCTGCTCCGTTTTGGAGAATATCTACACATGTAGTCCAGCCCTCTCTAACTGGGTGGTTAGCTAAGCTATTTACCAGCCCCAAATAAATAAACATATATACAGATATATAACAGTCCCATAAGAAAGTCTTATCTGTTTATTGTAGCTGTAGGGGAAGACTCTCTGCTCTCCTGGCTCAGCACCTTTGTGTGCTAAGGCAATGTCTGTCCAGGTATAGTCTGCTCCCCTTGTCTTGCTGTCAGCCTGCAGTCTCTTTGCAGCTCTAGACATCTGTCCTCTGGTCAGTCCAGTGTCCAATAAAGAAATCCTCTGGTCTGTCTTTGCAAGGTCAGCTTAAATTATGAGCTCAGGAATCCACTTCCTGTGTCCCAGAACAGGATTTTTTCCACAGAGTTCTGATTAGGCAGGTAGGGTTGGTTGATTTCAGGTGTGTAATTAACCAGCAAACTGCTGGATTAGAGGCATGTTTCTTAACAGGGGCAAGTCCCTGTTACAGGTATATAAAAATTGATGAACAAAAGGGTTATTTTTTTGTTAAAGTAATGTTCAGAGGAAGTCATTCAGTATGGATAAAAACAAATTTGCTTAGGAAACAGAGGAAGCTACTCTGCCCCTAAGCTTCAAAGGACCAGTTTCAAAGGCTGTCCAGGATATGAAGGTGTTAACCATGTTTTAGCAATGGTATGGATGTGTTAGACCCTGTGTTAGCAAGAAGGGATGAAGGAAGAGACTTCAATAAGCCATCCTGCCAAATGGCTGCTCTGTCCAGACTTTCCGACGCTGAGCCGGGAGGGGGTCTAGCATGACAAATGGGGAAAGATGGCGTTTGTCGCACATGCCCAGTTGCCATGCTGAAGATCCCAGTGCCAGGCTTCACAGGGCTGGCAAACTCCAGGATATGTGGGATAATTTTTTCCCACGCAGAGATTGGCTGGCCAGGTTAGGTATAGGGAGTTTTAGCCCTATAATAATCTGTGCAGCCCGTCATGGATGAGAGTCAACATGCGGTAACATATTCACCTAAGAGTGATTATGCAGTGAAATATCCATCCTGTAGACTTAACATCATAACTAGTAAGTGTATTTTTTTTGTTGTAATTGTAAATCAAGCTGTGTATGTTCATTGTGTAAATAAAATTACAATTTATTTTATCTCTTGCTTTGCTTAATTAAAGGATCCACACACAAAGACATACAGACACACAGACAGAGAGACACAGGCAGAAACACAGACAGTGAGACAAAGACAAACACATAGACAGATACACACACAGGTGTGTCTGTGCTGAAGGAGCATACAGTACATGAGGTACATGGCTTTGAGATATCCTAATGGCTATGCAAAGTATATTTAAATGAGTCCCACCCCACCCTTGCTTATAAGATTTCCTTACCAACTATGTAGAGTTTATAAACCTTAGGCTAAGGGCCCGCTGCATGTGCTGGCAGCGTGTGCACGGCACGTCACCGTGATCTGTGGTCTGTAGGGAGCCATTTTTAGGTGCAGGGGGGCATGACCAAAATGCGTCAGT
The DNA here is from genome assembly GCF_040206685.1 of Ascaphus truei. Lineage (NCBI taxonomy): Eukaryota > Metazoa > Chordata > Amphibia > Anura > Ascaphidae > Ascaphus > Ascaphus truei. The sequence goes on along the minus strand of NC_134486.1, from coordinate 189,504,593 downwards.
GGGTGTGGCTATGATGGGGATGGGGTGAGGCCATGAATGTGTGTGTGTTTGTGTGTCTGTGTGTCCGTGTGTCTGTGTGTGTCTGCGTGTGTCTGTGTGTGTGTGTTCAGTATTGAGGGCTGAGCATGGTTGAGGAAGGATCCACCCCCCTGCCGGTGATCTCCCCTCTTCATTGGCTCCCTGCCACACCACGTAATCACAATCCTATTGTAGCCCATGCTGGCTGACGCATCACAGTGCGCAGTGAGCTGGGGAGCAGGTAAGGGGCTGGTGACAGGCTGGGGACAGCTAGGGAGCAGGTAAGGGGCTGGTGAGAGGCACATGCGCCACCGGCTGCAGCAGGGACCTAGCCTTAGGCAACAACCTATTGACTGGATGTGTATGACCTAATAGGACTAGACCCCCAAACCACTGCTTTTCTAGGCAGCTGTTACAGCACAGCATAGAAGCAGTCACTGAACTAGCCCATGGAGAATTGAAGAACTGCTATTAGGTATAACAATGTACCATACTGTACTGTATACTGTAGCTGATGGAATACAGGATACAGTTTGCTATGTATCTGCTTTCTTTTCATTTATACTGGTCAGTGGTAGTTCCCTCCATTGGAGGTCATTGTCAAAAGAAATTGCAATCTTAAAAAAAAAAAAAACTACTCTATTCCAAATTGACACAGTAACTGTAGTATTTTGCAGTGGCAAAGATGATTTATATTTTTTCCTCTGACTTTAGAAAGTACTAGAATACTTAAAAAAAAGTCTGTTGTTAGACAGACCTATTTCAAAAGTAGAATTTTTATTTGATTATTTTCTTTTATTTATGAATATTAATGCTAGTAACAGATATTAGTACTCCATAAAAAAAAGAAGATGTTTCTGAAAAGTTGACGTTGATATACAGTACAGCTCCACGCTGTAAATAATGCTTCAGAGTCATGACAACACACATAATGGTCTGAGAAGTTCAACTTAGATTTCATACTAATGTTAGGGCTTTCACCTGAATATATGGTACTGAAGAAGTTGAAGTTTTGTCAACCATAAACATTGATAAGTTTGACCAATGAAGCACAATAAGAACAACTATTAGTTTGTGCAGGATCAGTTCTCCTTCAAGCACAGCAAAGGTACAATGAGAGATAGTTGACAGAGATGTGCACAGTTGTGATCTGTAAAATATTTCACCAATTTTCAATGGAAATTAATATATTTTATTTAAAGTTAACAACAATCACTAGAACATATACAGTTGTGTGAAAAAGAAAGTATACCCTCTTTGAATTCTATGGTTTTACATATCAGGACATAATAATAATCATCTGTTCCTTATCAAATCTTAAAATTAGGTAAATACAACCTCAGATGAACAACAACACATGACATATTACACCGTGTCATGATTTATTTAACAAAAATAAAGCCAAAATGGAGAAGCTATGTGTGAAAACTAAGTATACCTTGTGATTCAATAGCTTGTAGAACCACCTTTAGCAGCAATAACTTGAAGTAATATTTTTTTATATGACTTTATCAGTCTCTCACATCGTTGTGGAGGAATTTTGGCCCACTCTTCTTTACAACGTTGCTTCAGATCATTGAGGTTTGTCGGCATTTGTTTATGCACAACTCTCTTAAGGTCCAGCCACAGCATTTCAATTGGGTTGAGGTCTGGACTTTGACTGGGCCATTGCAACACCTTGATTCTTTTCTTTTTCAGCCATTCTGTTGTAGATTTGCTGGTGTGCTTGGATCATTGTCCTGTTGCATGAACCAATTTCTGCCAAGCTTTAGCTGTCGGACAGATGGTCTCACATTTGACTCTAGAATACTTTGGTATAAAGAGGCGTTTATGGTCGACTCAATGACTGCAAGGTTTATGGTTTTGAAGCAAAAAGTGGCACTGTGTGCTCATTTGCATGTCATTTCCCAGAATTTCTTGCTGCAGTGGAAGTGCTGTGTGCTGGGTGATAATGGTGAAAAGCAGGGTTACAGACCTGTCTAAGACATGCAAATAAGCATACAGTAATATTCCCATTTGCTATATGCTTTGCTGTGGAGGTTTTTTCACTTTTTTTTACCCACCATAACTTAACTAAATATGGTAAAACCTATCCATTGCTTCAATTTTGCATAGCCAATATAACCAACCCCACACTGAGGAGACCCATTAAGGTCGAAACAGTCTGTCTGTGGGTGGGTTTGCTGGCTATGCATCTTAACCCTGGCTGTGCTCAAAGTTGTGGCCATGCAGCAAGCTTAAGCCTATAAGGGAAACATGTTTATAGTTTTGAAGCAAAAGGTGGCACTGTGTGCTCATTTGCATTTCACTTCCCAGAATCCCTTGCTGCATTGGAAGTGCTGTGTGCTGGGTGATAATGGTGAAAGGCGGCGTTGCAGACCTGCCTAAGACCTAAAAATGAGCATACAGTAATATTCCCATTTGCTATATGCTTTGCTGTGGAGGGTTATTGTCACTTTTTTTTTATCCACCATAACTTAACTAAGTGTATATACTGTATATATATATATATATATATACAGTGTTCGACAAATCACCCAAAAATCTACTCGCCCAACCAAAAAATCTACTCGCCACCTAGTCCCGCCCCCAACTCTGCCCCTAGTCCCGCCCCCAACCCCGCTTTAAAATAAAATATATAAATAAAATACATTTAATGAATTCCTAGTCAGAACAACATTCATTTTTGACATAAATGTATTTATTGTATTACATTATACTACAATTAGACGTGTGTATGTGTGTATGTATGTGTGTGTGTCAATGTCGGATCTAGAAATAAAAGCCAGATGTGAATGACTAGTTTCCTGAACCCCTTAACCAGTGTCTAGACGTCGGCGCTTCACAGAGAGAGACAGACAGAGAGAGACAGAGAGACAGACACACACACAGAGAGCGGCACACCCACACACAGAGAGAAAGAGAGACACACAGAGAAAGAGAGAGAAAGAGAGACACACAGAGAAAGAGAATGAGAGACACACACACTGAGAGAATGAGAGACAAAGAGAGAGTGCGACAGAGAGAGTGAAGAAGAGAGTGCGACAGAGAGGGAGAGGGAGAGAGGGAGCCAGAGAGAGGGAGACAGAGAGGGAGACAAAGAGGGAGAGGGTGACACAGGGAGAGGGCGACACAGGGAGAGGGTGACACAGGGAGACGGAGAGGGTGGTCACACAGGGAGAGGGTGACACGGAGAGGGAGGGTGACAGGGAGCGAGACAGGGTGACACAGGGAGAGGGTAACACAGGGAGAGGGTGACACAGGGAGAGGGTGAGAGGGAGAGGGTGACACAGGGAGAGGGAGAGGGTGACACAGGGAGAGGGAGAGGGTGACACAGGGAGAGGGTGACACAGGGAGAGGGAGAGGGTGACACAGGGAGAGGGAGGGTGACACAGGGAAAGGGAGGGGGTGACACAGGGAGAGGGTGACACAGGGAGAGGGTGACACAGGGAAAGGGTGACACAGGGAAAGGGTGACACAGGGAAAGGGTGACACAGGGAGAGGGAGGGTGACACAGGAAGAGGGTGGGTGACACAGGGAGGGGGTGGGTGACACAGGGAGAGGGTGGGTGACACAGGGAGAGGGAGGGTGACACAGGGAGAGGGAGGGTGACACAGGGAGAGGGTGACACAGGGAAAGGGTGACACAGGGAAAGGGTGACACAGGGAAAGGGTGACATAGGGAAAGGGTGACACAGGGAGAGGGAGGGTGATACAGGGAGAGGGTGGGTGACACAGGGAGAGGGTGGGTGACACAGGGAGAGGGTGGGTGACACAGGAAGAGGGAGGGTGACACAGGGAGAGGGAGGGTGACACAGGGAGAGGGAGGGTGACACAGGGAGAGGGAGAGGGTGGGTGACACAGGGAGAGGGAGAGGGTGGGTGACACAGGGAGAGGGTGGGTGACACAGGGAGAGGGAGAGGGTGGGTGACACAGGAGAGGGAGGGTGACACAGGGAGAGGGAGGGTGACACAGGGAGAGGGAGGGTGACACAAGGAGAGGGAGAGGGTGACACAGGGAGAGGGAGGGTGACACAGGGAGAGGGAGGGTGACACAGGGAGAGGGAGGGTGACACAGGGAGAGGGTGGGTCACACAGGGAGAGGGAGGGTGACACAGGGAGAGGGTGACACAGGGAGAGGGTGACACAGGGAGAGGATGGGTCACACAGGGAGAGGGAGGGTGACACAGGGAGAGGGAGAGGGTGACACAGGGAGAGGGAGAGATAGAGAGAGAGAGAGAGGGTGACACACTCACAGACACACAGACACTCACTCTCACTCAGACAAATACACACACACACACACACACACACACACACACACACACACACACATACACACACACACACACACACACACACACACACACACACACACACACAGTCTGTCACTCACACACACACACACAAACACTCACCTGCACGGCAGTGGGCCCCCCACACAGCAGGAGGGGTCGCACATGGCAGCGGGGGCAGCACCGGGTGAGGGATTTCCGATGCTTAGAGCAGGGAGTAGCTCCGGTTAGGGGATTTCCCCTGCTTAGAGCAGGGAGTAGCTCCGGTTAGGGAATTTCCCCTGCTAACAGCTGAGCTGGCCATCAGAGCAGGAGAAGAGCAGGGCTGATGGATTGCCCGATGGGAGGGGGGGGGGCTGATGGATTGCCCGATGGGAGGGGGGGGCGGATGGCCTGTTACGAGGGGGGGCGGATGGCCCGATACGAGGGGGGGTGGATGGCCCGATGGGAGGGGGGGGGCGGATGGCCCGATGGGAGGGGGGGGCGGATGGCCCGATGGGAGGGGGGACGGATGGCCCGATGGGAGGGGGGGCGGATGGCCCGATGGGAGGGGGGGGCGGATGGCTTGATGGGTGGGAGGGGGGGGGGACAGATGGCCCTGCAGGGGCCTAAGCAGACAGGCGTGGAAGGGGCTGGCTGCCGGAAGCGCTGAGGAGGGAGGCCACTGCTCAGAGAGCTGGAGGCGGGGTAATCTCCCCCAACAACATGAACCCGCCTCCAGCTTTTTTTTTTTTTTTCTCCAGCGCAAGCGCGGGAAAAACAGCAGCGCCAGCGCGGAAAATTTAAAAAACACACGTGTGCTGCGTGGGCCAATATTTACTCGCCCGGGGGTTAAATCCACCCGCCCCGGGCGAGTAAATGTATATAATTGTCGAACACTGTATATATATATATATATATATATATATATAGGAAACCAGGTGTCCCACCAAGGAGACAGATAGAGCAAGCTACCAAGGAACTGACTAAGATAAGGAGTGAAATTACTGTTATTGAAACCAAACATGAGCAGACCCAAGCCACTGAAGGTGACACCAATTGGGTGGACAAACTACAAGTGACCATTGATGTCTACAGGGATGGCTTGATCATGTACAAGAGAGAAAAGCTGAAGCAAGTAGCCTCAGATTACAAGGAACGTCGCATTTATAACTGGCTGCTGGGGATTGGTGAGACGTCTCAAGGGAAGGCGGGCACAAGGAGGAACTATTCTAAGTCCAGACGTGCAGCCAACACTGGGAGTACATACAATACCAGTGACACAGATCATTCGGATGGTCCAGATGCAACGCTGGCGGCGCCTTTTTTAGAACAGGCTGCGCCACTACACGTGAAGCCACCCTCACACGATCACGTTGGTGGCGACCGATCCGGAGAGGCGGTTGGGGGAACAAGATTTCTTCCTAGGGACTCCAAAACAAGGGGAGCACAGAGGGGGCGATCGCAGAGGCGATGATTTTCAACATCTCCACACACCTTTTGTCTAAAGCAGAGAGGAGTGTGTTAAGCAAAGGTTTGTCTTTTATTCCTACTCATACCCTTAAACCGTTTGATTGGGAGGTTGACTTATACAAACTGAAGAGAAAGCTACGCCTAAAAGATTTTTTTGGGAACAAGACCAATATTTTGCAGGCTGATGACTATCAGGAACTGACAATGCACCAATTCCATCAACCCAGTACCTTTGATCCACAGCTACACAATTTCAACATTTCAGCCTTTATCAGTCTGGTTGAAACAGACACTAGGAAGCGTGTGAGGAACTTCAAGAGGAGTTATTCCAATTTTACGGGGGAGGAGCAAATGGCACTCAAGGCCCTCCGTGATAATAAAGAAATAATCATATGTGCCGCCGATAAGGGAGGCGGTATTATAGTAATGGATTACAGCCAATACCGTACAGAGGTCCTGCGACAATTGAACATCACCCAACATTATAAATCTTTGAATGGAGACCCTACAACCGGTTACAAGCAAGAGGTTGATGCGGTGATTCAAATGGGTGTTAACAATATGTGGATCACAGAGGAGATTGGGAAATTTTTAGTACAACCGTACCCAATTATCCCAGTTATGTACATTCTACCGAAGATCCACAAGTCGCAGACGTTGCCTCCGGGGAGACCAATCATCTCAGCGAGGGGATCCATATGCCAACCCATATCACAATTCCTTGACTTTTTCCTGCAACCTCTTGTTACCAAAATGCCCAGTTATATACGGGACACCACAGACTTTATCAACAGATTGGCTAAAATACAAGTGACACATGGTGCATTGCTGCTGGTAACTATGGATGTCACAAGCCTCTATACGAACATCAAGCATACGGAAGGCTTGGAGGCGGTGGCCACATAGTTACGGGGTCAACAAGATCGGACAGGACCACTGACTGAGTTCCTACTACTTTTGATGAACATTGTATTGTTCAAAAATTACTTTAAGTTTGAGGATAAGTTCTATCTCCAACTAATGGGTACGGCGATGGGGTCTAATATGGCCCCATCATACGCTAACCTTTTTATGCATCAATACGAACAGACGCATATCCTCCATGACGCACCTCTGTCACAACACATTGTTGAATATATGCGCTACATTGATGATGTCTTCCTTCTATGGGACGGTACAGAAGGAGAACTGATTGCATTTGTGGATTATTTGAACCAAATTGCATCCACCATATGGTCCACATTGACCTATAGTCCAAGTAAGGTTGTTTTTCTTGACACAGAAGTATATCTAACTGAAGGAGTACTTCGGACGAGGATACATCAGAAAGATACTGATAAGAATTCACTCCTCCTGGCAACCAGCCATCATCCAATACCTCTTAAGAAAGGGTTACGTTACTCCCAGTTTCTTAGAGTGTGCCGGATTACTAGTGATAGTGGTGAGCGTGATCAAGCCCTTGTGAAAATGTATAAACGCTTTGAGGAGAGGGGATATGAATGTAAGGACCTTGATGCGGCACTTAAGAGAGCCAAGGATGTCCCCAGAGAACAGCTCCTGCTGCCCTCTTCGAATGCACAGAAGCAAGATAGGTTCCATGTCACTAGTACATTTAGTACTGCATCAAGAATGATTAAGACGTCGATACAACAACACTGGAATATATTGGCGAATGATGCCACCATTGGCAAGAATTTTGAGCGTCCCCCACTATTTTGCTACAGAAGAGGGTGAAATATCGGCGATACATTAACTAGGGCAGACCCTGTGGAAAAATATGGTAAACCTACAACTTGGCTGAGTAAGAAAAAAGGTGTCTTTAAATGCCATGCATGCACCAACTTCCAATACCTTATTCTTGGCACGCAGTATTCACATCCCCATAGTGGCAAACCACGCCTTATTCAGGACTATATGAACTGTGAAAGTAGATATGTTGTCTACTTTATCCGGTGCCCTTGCGGACTATATTATGTCGGTAAAACGACGCGCATGCTAAAGGAGCGGATTAGTCTGCATAGATCATCTATTACACTGGCGACACACTTTATTCGAGCTCGGCTAGTCCCACGAATTCGGGTATACCTGGGTGTATTGAGGTTTGTGACTGTTTTCTGCCCGAGTGCATTGAGGTATTTTCCAGCCAGGGATTGAAGCATTTTATTCCCGCTGGCTGCAATACTGCACAGTATATATATATATATACTGCATTACAATTCATGAATTTATGCCATCTGGTAGACACGCGAAGCATTGCAGCCTATTAAATCCTAATCATTATCATTTAACAGATCAGCCGCCCGTCAGCCAGGCATGAACCCAGGCTGGGAAGGCAAACGCAACGGGGCTTGTCAGAGGTGAGGAGCGGCGCATTCCAGGTATCTGCCAGGTACATACTGGGTATTTGCTCGAATAAAGTGTGTCGGTGCAGTAGGAAGGCATTGGCCGACAACACTGGATTGGAGGACCATAAATTGCAACCAGTTGCGAGGCACTTTAAAAACTTTAAGCATAGCCTTGCAACGCTGAGGTGCATGCCTATTATGCAAGCGCACACGTCCATTCGTGGTGGTGACAGAGGAAAATTATTGGAACAATTGGAAACAAGGCTCATCTATGAACTTGATACTATGCCACCCAGAGGACTTAATGAGGAATTTAAACTGGGTTGCTTTTTGTAGCAACAGTAGTATCATTGTAGGGAGATACATTTATGAGTTAAAGTTGGGGATCTTACTGCCATCTGTCACCTCTGTGTAGTTAGAATTATCTGTTTCTGTATTCATCTTTGGGCGTATTTTTGCCTTATTATGTGACCCCATTTTTGCTCCTTAGCACCCCTTCCCCTCCACCCCCCTTTCCCCCCCTTTCCCTCCCTCCATCTTACCCTTTCCCCTCCCCCTTTCCCTCCCATCCCCCTTCCCTCCACTCCCCCTTCCTGTTCCTTCCTTTCCTTTATGTCTGCTTTTTCAAACTCTTACAAGCAAATCTGCATTCACTATTAATTTCTCTTGGTAGCATGTAAGAGTGATATTAGTATATTTATTATTGTTGCACAATTGATAGTGATTTTTAGTAATACTGTGCATCTGGAGTATATATTTTCACCTCTTCATGTGTTTTTAATACTGCACTTTCATTTTGGTTACAGGACCTTTTGCTGCTGGTGATGTGACGTCATCATGTTCAAATGGCTCAGTGCCCCTGCTCCCTATTGCAGTCTGCTTCTGCCTACACTCCCATGGTTACTGACGCTTTAGTTGCGTCGCCATGGCAACGGGGATGCCTTAGAATGACTGGTGTGCTCACTGGCTCCACCCGCAGGTGCACATGTGCGGTGTGTCTGGCATTGATAGCTAAGTGTAAACAGAGGAGTGGTGAGGCTGAGCTGCTGCACAGTGATGACAGGGCTCCCATGCGCCTACAGTACTCCCGTTTGTAATTACAATCAGCTGGTTCTTGATTATGCACACAGGTGGGTGATGGGTATATATGTTTTCCTTGGGCAGTGTTCTCCAGCACTCCCCTGAGGAAGGTCCCATACAGGACCGAAACGTTGTATTTATATGTGCCTGCTTTTTTTCAAATACTCTTTTGCAATATACCTTGAGTGCTGTTTTTTGTCTCCTTGGTGGGACACCTGGTTTCCTGTTATTTTTGTTGAACAAGCACCTATTTCTTTGGAGCCTTTGAAGTGCCTGCTGTTATCTTTATATATATATATATATATATATATATATATATATATATATATATATATATATATATATATATATATATTGTGACAGAAACCAGGGGATGGTAATAAATTCCGTATATAGGGCTCCCAGAATACTAGACAGTTTCTATCCTGTTTGGCCTGGGAGTGCAGCCTTATAATACATACACTCCATCCCACAGTTTGGCAAGCGCTGGAACTGAGGGATGAGAGATCCAGACCAGAGTTTGTCTGCTGCCTGATTTCTGTCACCTGTCATGCTAATTAGGAATCAGGTATGAAAGACTGATTTCCTGTTTGCTCTGGTCTCCCCACAAGAGCCAGGAGGCTGGAAGGCTGCTGAATTACAGAGGGGAGAAGCCTCTTCCCCAAACAGGTTCAATCTTTCTGTTCATTTGTGTAAGACTGCAAAAGTACCGTGTTTTGATGTTGGAAGTGGAAAAGCCACTTCCAACCCTGAGTCAGGGATATCTAAGTTAAGTTATCGCTCAGGTGAGCAGCTTTTGTTTTGATCTGTTTTCTGTTGTATGCACTGTGGCAGTCTCAGTGCCTGGGACTGAATAAACCAGACATAGCCTGTTTAAAGGAACAGTACGTGACGCCTCATCATTTAACCTACCCTAAAAGACCGTGTTCTAAACAGTCCCGGACAAACGACGGAGCCCCGGAGTAAGCCGTTTGTCACATATGGTGGAGAATGCGGGCAGAGCACTAGGGGGTCTGCGGGTTGAAGAACTTTGAAAAAAAAAAAAAAAAAAGTTTTTTTCATCCTCTGCAAACAAGATGGAAGACGTGGTGGGTGCGCTGGTACGCAATGTCGCTGCCCAGAAAGACGCGAATGAAACCCAGCAACAGCTGTTAATAGCCCAGCAAGAAACTAATGCAAACCAGCAGCAGACGAATGCAGCCCAGCAACAGCTGCTAATAGCCCAGCAAGAGATTAATGCCAACCAGCAACAGACGAATGCCAACCAGCAACAGGCGAATGCAAACCAGCAACAGACGAATGAAGCCCTGCAAAACGCGAATGCAAACCAGCAAGAGACAAACCGCTTGCTGAGAGAGGAGCAACAGCGGTTCGCTCAGGGCTTACAGCAGGAACTCGAGATCCTGAGGGGGACTATCAGTAACCTTCCACTGGCAGCGGCAGCCCCAGTACCGAAAATGACCAGGGCAAGCCACTACCTTCAGAAGATGGGACCCTCGGATGATGTGGAAGCCTATCTTCTCACGTTTGAACGCACGGCACAGAGAGAGGGATGGCCAGAAGCTGAGTGGGCTGGTCTAATCGCACCCTTCCTAAGCGGCGAACCCCAGAAGGCTTACTTTGATCTAGAGCCAGCCGAAGCTAACGTCTATGCAAAATTGAAGTTCGAGATCCTCGCCCGCCTCGGCGTAACCACGGCTGTTCGCGCCCAAAGGTTTCACGCATGGTCCTTCACGATGGATAAAGCCACCCGAAGCCAGATGTATGACCTCATCCACCTCGCCCGGAAGTGGCTACAACCCGAGATCAACTCAGCCAGCCACATCGTGGAACGGTTGGTCATGGACCAGTTCTTGAGGAAACTTCCCTCTGCCTTACGCCGTTGGGTCAGTCGGAGTGACCCCCACAATGCGGATGAGCTTGTGGCCCTCGTAGAAAGGTACAATGCAGCAGAAGAGCACCCGCAAACCACAGTCGTGGAGAAACCCCACTACCCGAGGTTCCAGGACTCTTCCAGAGACGGTAAAAGGGTACCGGGGTTAAGGGGCGCTGAAGAGCGGCGACCACCTTCACGCAGCACCAGCAACAGTGGTTCGCACACTAAGGGCAATAGTCAACATGGGGAGCCGGCAAAAGGCTCTAAGTGGGACACAGACTATGTACCTAAATGTGTAAATTGTCATGAGAGGGGCCACACAGCAAAAATCTGCCCACTAAATGATGAGCCCATGCAATGCAACAGCGTGGAACCTTATTCGCTGTTGTCCCAATGTATGGGCCCTAGCCCAGTGGACCCCTTGAATAACCATCTGTGGGCATTTGTAAAGGTTAATGGTAAGAGGGTTCGGGCACTTCTTGACTCTGGGAGCATGGTCACACTAGTGTCCGAATACCTCTTGCCCATTAAGAAGAAACAGGGAAACAGTTCACAAAGAGTGGCAATTTGTTGTATACATGGGGATAATCATGAATATTCCACTGTTGATGTTTTTTTTGAAACAGAGTTTGGTTCTTTAGATTTCAAGGTGGGTATTGTACCCAAACTGGCACATGATGTGTTAATAGGGACCGACTTTCCCCATTTTCTAAAAATGTGGTCCCCCGCTCAGAATAGCGCCCAGAGTTCAATAGCGGACCATAACGAAGTATTAGAAGAAACAAATCCTTTCCCTTTTTCAGAAATGGAGGTTGACGAGGGCCCAAATAAGAAGGGGGAAAAGGAGGAGTGCTGTAAAATTCCCTTCCCCATCACTACTTTGGTAGGGAATACCCCAAATCAAGATGTTGAGCAGACACTTACCACCCCAGAACCGGATAAGACCCTCGCTGACCTAGAGGTCAGTCCTGGGAGTTTTAAGAAGGCCCAGTGGGAGGACCCCACATTAGCGGTAGCAAGGGGAAATATACGGGACCAGAATAGTACTCCTGGCCAACCAGATAGGTCACTTGCTTACCCCTACTTCGAGGTAGAGAACGACCTAGTATATCGGGTTGATAAAAGGAAATCAGTTACAACTAAACAATTGTTGGTACCACGGACATTCCGTAACGTAGTATTACACCTCGCACATAGTCATCCATTGGGGGGACACCTAGGGGTGGAAAAGACAAAAGAAAAGGTTCTCCGAAGCTTCTATTGGCCTGGGGTTCTGGCAGAAATTACGAATTATTGTTCCTCATGCCCAGAATGTCAGATCACCGCCCCGTTCAAGGCGTACCGCAGCCCATTGGTACCCCTTCCCATAATAGAGGTACCATTTGACCGGATTGCTATGGATCTAGTAGGACCCCTAATAAAGTCTGCTAGGGGACATCAGCATATATTGGTAATATTAGATTATGCAACCCGATATCCGGAGGCAGTTCCCCTACGTAGCACCTCAGCTAAAAACAAAGCAAAAGAGTTAGTAGTTCTGTTTTCCCGGGTCGGGATTCCTAAAGAGATTCTATCTGACCAGGGAACACCATTTATGTCCCAAGTAACGAAAGAGCTATGTAAACTCCTAAAAATCAAGCATCTCAGAACCTCAGTCTATCATCCACAAACAGATGGTTTAGTGGAAAGGTTCAATAAAACCTTAAAGAGCATGTTACGGCGGGCGGTTGATAAAGATGGGAAAAACTGGGATTGTTTGTTACCGTACCTGTTATTTGCCATTAGGGAAGTTCCCCAATCATCCACTGGCTTCTCCCCGTTTGAACTATTGTATGGCCGACACCCAAGGGGCTTACAGGATATAGCCAAAGAGACTTGGGAACACGAGGTTACCCCTTACAGAAGTGTAATAGAGCATGTTGCCCAGATGCAGGACCGCATTGCTGCAGTCCTACCCATAGTGAGGGAACACATGGAGAAAGCTCAAGAAGCACAGAGGAATACATATAATAAGGGTGCTAGGGTCAGAATTTTTTCTCCAGGTGATAGGGTACTAGTTCTGGTTCCCACCGTGGAGAGTAAATTCCTTGCTAAATGGCATGGGCCATATGAGGTCTTGGAAAGAGTGGGAGAAGTAAATTATAAGGTAAGACAGCCAGGTAGGAGGAAACCTGAGCAAATTTACCATATAAACCTACTCAAGCCCTGGAAAGATAGAGAAGTCTTGTTAACCCTAGTACCCCCAGGTCCGTCAGAGAATCAAGAAACTGACCCAGAGGTTAGCATAGCTGAAACCCTGTCTGTTCATCAGAAACGAGAGGTTCAGAATTTAGTGAAAAGAAACAAAGAAATCTTCTCTATACGGCCAGGTAGAACTAGCGTAATTGAACATGACCTAGTCTCTGAACCGGGGGTCCGAGTTAACCTTAAACCGTACCGAATCCCAGAGGCCAAAAGAAAGGCTATAAGTTTAGAGGTTAAAAAAATGCTAATACTAGGTGTAATTGAGGAATCCCAAAGTGGGTGGAACAGCCCTATAGTCTTAGTCCCAAAGCCAGATGGTACAACAAGGTTTTGTAATGACTACCGGAAACTAAACGCGGTGTCAAAATTTGATACTTATCCTATGCCCAGGGTAGATGAACTTGTAGAGAGACTGGGCAAAGCCCGATATCTCACAACCCTAGACCTAACAAAAGGGTACTGGCAGGTTCCCCTCACAGAAAGGGCAAAAGAAAAGACAGCCTTCTCAACCCCAGACGGCCTCTTTCAGTATAAGGTGTTGCCTTTTGGCTTACATGGAGCTCCCGCCACATTCCAAAGAATGATGGATAAAATTTTAAAACCACATGCTCGGTATGCTGCCGCCTACCTGGATGATGTGGTAATCCATAGTGAAGATTGGCAATCCCACCTTCCAAAGGTCCAAGCTGTGCTTGACGCAGTCCGGTCTGCTGGACTAACTGCTAACCCCGCTAAATGCACTATTGGTCTGGAGGAGGCCAAGTATCTGGGATATTCTATTGGCAGAGGTTTACTCAAACCCCAAACACTCAAAGTGGAGGCGATACAAAATTGGCCAAGGCCAGTTACAAAAAAACAAGTAAGGACCTTTTTGGGGTTAATTGGGTACTATAGAAGGTTTATTCCCAATTTTGCAACTAAGGCAACCCCACTAACTGACCTCACAAAAGCAAGAGGACCGCTAATGGTAAAGTGGTCCCCCAAAACCGAACAGGCCTTTAGAAGCCTGAAAGAAGCTCTCTGTGCCCAACCAGTGTTGGTCACACCTGACTTCTCCAAAGAGTTCGTAGTCCAAACCGACGCATCTGAGGTAGGGCTGGGGGCGGTACTCTCCCAGGAGTCTCAAGGTGAGGAGCACCCCATCCTTTATTTAAGTAGGAAACTAAATCCCCAGGAGAAAAATTACTCCATAGTAGAGAAAGAGTGTCTCGCAATAAAGTGGGCTGTAGAGACGCTCAAATACTACCTGTTGGGGAGAAAATTCCGGTTGGTCACAGATCATGCACCCCTTACCTGGATGTGTCAAAACAGGGAAAAGAATGCTAGAGTGACCAGGTGGTTCCTAAGCCTACAACCCTTTAAATTTTCTGTGGAACACAGGTCAGGGCACAAACATGGCAATGCTGATGGGTTGTCAAGGATGCACTCCCTAATATCCATGGTCGCTCATCCCTCGAGGTCTGAGCTGGGGGGGAGGATATGTGACAGAAACCAGGGGATGGTAATAAATTCCGTATATAGGGCTCCCAGGATACTAGACAGTTTCTATCCTGTTTGGCCTGGGAGTGCAGCCTTATAATACATACACTCCATCCCACAGTTTGGCAAGCGCTGGAACTGAGGGATGAGAGATCCAGACCAGAGTTTGTCTGCTGCCTGATTTCTGTCACCTGTCATGCTAATTAGGAATCAGGTATGAAAGACTGATTTCCTGTTTGCTCTGGTCTCCCCACAAGAGCCAGGAGGCTGGAAGGCTGCTGAACTACAGAGGGGAGAAGCCTCTTCCCCAAACAGGTTCAATCTTTCTGTTCATTTGTGTAAGACTGCAAAAGTACCGTGTTTTGATGTTGGAAGTGGAAAAGCCACTTCCAACCCTGAGTCAGGGATATCTAAGTTAAGTTATCGCTCAGGTGAGCAGCTTTTGTTTTGATCTGTTTTCTGTTGTATGCACTGTGGCAGTCTCAGTGCCTGGGACTGAATAAACCAGGCATAGCCTGTTTAAAGGAACAGTACGTGACGCCTCATCATTTAACCTACCCTAAAAGACCATGTTCTAAACAGTCCCGGACAAACGACGGAGCCCCGGAGTAAGCCGTTTGTCACAATATATATATATATATATATATATATATATATATATATATATATATCTCGATATATATATATATATATATCTCGATATATATATATATATATCTATATATATATATATATAGATATATATAAAGATAACAGCAGATATGTAGATATCTATATAGATAACTAAGTGCGCAATAAAAACACTATAACCAGAAATTGTATCATTTGGTGCTGCCAAGGTGTTAATGCTATACACAATAGTAATGGAAATATATAGAAGGGAGAGAAAAAACACAGGCGCAAGAAATAATAAGTATAAACCGTTGCCAAGTATCAGGGAAGGAAATATTGGTATTAAGACGAAACCAATTCAGATGAATCTGAAATAATAAGAAAAAAGCAAAATATGGTGAAGTATGCTTATATTCTTCAAAATGCGCAAAAGACAAAAGGCTTTAAACAGGCATGCAGGATATCAAGAACCTCTCCTCACTGCTGATCTGTATGGCAGCTAGTTGATTCTGGCTCCACGTGGAACGCCGAGACTTCGCACAAACTCAGATGCATCTGCAGATGCCTCCAGTGTCGTCCTTGCTATCCCTCCAGTCTGGCGAGATTGCGAGTGTGACGTCAGCGTGTTGTTATATCCGTTGACGTGGGGAACCGGTACACACTGTCCAGCTAATACTTAGCAAATGTTGCCAGATAGAGCTGACAAGTCAGAGAGTCAAGGAGACCTTAAGGAAAATGTTATTCCAGCCTTCACCCTACGTGTTTCGTCTTGATAAAAGACTTCATCAGGCTCCGGCACCTCCAGTCTCTAACTCTTCGGAGCAACGTCCCATGTCCTCCTCCACTAGTCACTTCTACGCCTCCTACGCACAAACACACGTTCGGAAAGTGGAACTGGAGGTGCCGGTGAGCAGGACTAATCTGTGAGGGGAGTGCGGGACATTGCCCCTGGATCTACAGCCTTTCATTTAGCATTTTCATCGGATGTGTGTATTGTGACTCCGGTGGAGGTATCCTTTTGCTTATGTTTTATGTTTTAAGATTCATTAAATATGTGTACTTTGTCCGAATATTTTGAATTCTCCTTTACTGATCCTCTGGGTTATGAGTTAATTTTGGTCACTTGCTGGAGTGTACAAGCCCTATCGTGTAGGTTAACTGCTGACTCTCCAGACAGAGAGGGGTTAACCATCCTATTAAGGAAGTAAAGAACCTGATATACTGCCGTTTTTCATCTATTATCCTGTAAGTGCATTATATTCTAGCAGGACTTTGCTGTTTTTTTTTTTTACAGATTACACTATGTGTTGTTTTCTTTTTTTCTTTTTCTCCTATGTGCTTTTTGTGTTTTTTCTCTGGGGGAGAGATTTTGGACTGAGCTGCAGGGAGAGATTAAGTTAGTTATCATTGCTCAGTGTGTGATTTGTGTTCATTGATTTGCGCAACTTTGTTTTTTCCTCTTACGAGTTAGTGTACCTCATTGGTTCACTATTCTCTGATCTCAGCAACAGGGTTGCTATTTTATGTAGTCCTGTTTCCCCCTGAACACAGAAAGCTACCGGTGCTGCCCCTTTACCTGTTGGCTCCCAGGCGCCTATGACTTCGCCACGGAGAGCCTGGGGGGATATACTTACAATCCAGTGCAGCGCCTCCACCTGTGAGGGATGCCAACATAATGGGAGGAGCCCCACACAGGACCCAACAACATAATTCCATCCACACAGTATAAAATTGAACCACCTTTTACTTAACACACATCACTATTATCACTCTAATTATAGCATCAATCTATATGACTAAGAGTACAACTGCCCACGTACCATGCAAGGCATAACCCTCCACCGTGTACCCTTCACTGTGTCCACAGTACAACCCCCCACCCTGGTCCTGTGGTCAGCGCTGCCACTATGTGTATATACTCTGGTTGGTGCACTTTATACCGATACCTGCCGGGTGATCCAGCATCCGGGCATGCAGATAACTTCACAAAGGATCCGCTGACCCACAATCTCCTCCATGACGTCCTGGACTCCCCTGGGACTGTTGTCCACCCTGAAGACAGTCTCTCTCTCTGCCAGATTAGGCCTGGTCACAGACATCTTTTGTCAGGATACTCAGCATCCGCTGTGTCCCTCACTCTATACAATACTAATGGGGCCGGATCCCTATCTTAGGACTTGTCCCTAAAGCAGCCACAAGCTAAGGTAATGACTCAGGGCCTAGCTGGGGCCTAGGGTGGGTTCTGGCCTAGTGCAGAGGTTACTTGCCTCCCTGCACATACACCTCCTTCCCCTATCCTCTCCTGGCACCTACTGTCTCACGTAGTGTAAGTCTGTGGTGACTGTATCCTCTCAGCCAAGATTCTAGCTATCCCATTGGCTATCTGAGCGCCTGTGACCCCTTCCGAGGCTCATGGGACATGTAGTCCCTCCTTGGAGCCTCTCCCTATAGGTTGCATCTTCGCGCGCTTGTACTGTGCATGCGCGACATGTAATGGCCACCGCGGGTCATCCTGCACATGCGCAACCACGCGCAAGATGGCAGGACCCTGTATCAGATATCGCCGGGACCCCCCCAACACGCAGCGGGGATCCCTGCTCTCAGCAGAGACAAGGGGGGAACGGAGAACGTTTACCTCTCAGGATTCTGACAAGCTTCTTCTCATGTACAGAAAGTGTGATTTATTTTCATCTACCACGTTGAAGTGTGATATGAGCACTTTGTTGTTCGCAATTTATCTCTGGCCTCGCCACACTGCCTCTTTTGTGGTCAGACGGACCTCGTTTGTGGTCACACGGAATTATTTGTGTTGCTACAGTTCAGTGTGTAGCCGGCAGGAGGTCCACCGAATATCTTGGCCTTTGATATTCTGAATGCTACAGTTCAGTAATAACCTAGCAGGGGTGTGAAGAGATGTTAAAATGTACATGTTTCTGTCTATTGACCTTGTACATCTCTACTGTAGCAGTTTCACACTTTATTAAAAACCACTATACATTAACCTAATCTGTCTCATAACTTATGTACTGTACATGGTACTTTCTCTGTGAAATACAAGACCAGCTTGCACGTATGCCTACTGTTGCGGCCCCTTTTATTCTAAAACATCACCGCATTGTTCCAGGATTTTTTTTCAAATGCTACGCACTTCACAGGGTGCATGCTGCATTCATGCCGCATTCATGTTGCGTTCTCTATTAAAGAAAGACAAAGACCAGTTTCTGTTATTGTCCAGAGACCCGCCTCCATGAGTGTTCAAGTGCAGCCCGTGTTCCAAAAACCCGACAGAACGTACGCGTATTTAATATGGGCCGCGATTAATGCAACAGATGATAAGATGGCAACAGTTGTTAAAATTTATCAGTATTTTATCGAAAACTATGACTTTTACAAATTTTCGCCAGCTCCTCATGTGTGGAAGCGTGCAATAAGGTAAAGGTTATGTAGCGATCCATGTTTTTATCGTATTGATCCCGAATTTATTGGAGGGTGTTGGTGTGTATCACCGGGTTTTTCCTGTATCTATGATCATGCAGACGCAAAAGGCGAAAGGTCGTGTTAAAACCAACTAAGAAACGACAGTCGCTGTAAAGCAATGCGCCATCACCAGCACCAGCTTTCAATAACGGTCTAACTGTGACAACCCTTGCTGTCTGTCCACGCACGGACACCTGCAGCCTGAGCCGGATTTCGCGTGCAGTTTGGAGCATGTACCTAAGCGATTTCCAGCCTCATCAGCTGACTACAGGTGTAGTAGTCCCGCTGCCAACTGTCAACGTGTATGATCAAGAATACTGGACTGGCAGTGGCCCGGCGCCGGCACCAGCTGAATGGGAAATTCTATGGTGAGTGATGTTGCCGTATTTTATTCAGTTTTTTTTAAATTTTGAAAATATCAGTATCAGTGCGATTCAAAAGTCAAGCGATTCTCCTGTAAGCAATATCATTGGCTGAGCGGCTTCTACAGTATTGCAGATACTGAACAATTGGTGAAACGCTAGGCACATGCGCATTGGAACCTTCTTGAAATGCATATGCGTGTCATCACATCGACGGTAGGCGCATGCGCATGCGCATGAGAACAGGAGACGCCCCCGGAGAAAATTATTGGTGGGACTGACTGGGAACTTCTTTAGGGGACTGACCATTACAGTAAAACTTTTATTTTTGTTTTTCCTCAGAAAAGAAAACGACAAATGGAGGTATTTCGATGGATAATATCACTTTGTGTAACAATGCCTGCACATTGCTGAATCGGATTTAAAAAACCACATACCGGAGTTTACAGTTTAGTGGCCGTTGTTATTGATTAGGATAGAATACCTGAAACAGTATGCTGATGTTTTCAGACCCTATACAATACTTTTTTTTATATATACTGTATAATAAACCCCAAAAAATAAAAAGTATGCATTTATTCTACATGTATTCCAGTACATACAGTATGTGTCTTCTATACAGTACATACAGTACAGTACAGTATGTGTCTTGTATTTTTTTTAATACTCTTGTGATGTACAGTACTGAGCATGCCTACAGTATACAGTACAGTATGACTGGACAGTACATTCTAGAAACACTGTATTTTGTTACAGTATCAAGGAAGAAAATGGAACAATTTAAAACATATCAACATGTTCTTTTAGTTGTGGAGTAAGTACAAAAACATTATTTACAAATACTATACAATGTAAAAACATTTTAAGTGCACAGCAATTCAAAACATCAACAGGTGTATGGCTTACTGCTAGTGAAAACATTTATGCACAGAAAGTCAAAACATTTACAGTTAGTCAGTATGGTTTACAGTCTCATGTTGTTATTAAAAAAAATTCTTTATTCAGAAAATACAAAATGCAACATCTCCTTTATTAAAGAACGGCAAGAACATTTACAGTGGGATGGTGTGCAGAACAGTAAGTCAGGCCTGCACCACTACAGTCCTCGAGGTCCGCAAACAGGCCTGGTTTTCAGGACAACCTTGAAAACTGGGCCTGTTTGCGGCCCTAGGGGACTGGAATTGTGCAGGTCTTGTGTACAGTAAATACAAACATTTATTTATTAATACAAGTTAAAACACCCAACATCTCCTTTATTTAAGTACAGCAGGTCAAAACATGTACAGTACAGTTCAGCACAACAGTATGGTCTTACCTGTGATTAAAAAAAATTCTTTATTCATAAAATATACAAAATGCAACATCTCCTTTATTAAAGAACGGCAAATCAAAACATTTACAGTGGGATGGTGTGCAGAACAGTCAGTCAGGCCTGCACAACTACAGTCCTCGAGGGCCACAAACAGGCCCGGTTTTAAGGCCAACCTTGAAAAACGGGCCTGTTTGCGGCCCGCGGGGACTGGAAAAAAACATTTACCAAACATTTACAACAGTTGAACACTCATGCAAATGCGTAGCCCACCAGATTGTCCTTCCATGGCCAATGCCTTGCATGGCGCAAAATGCCATTAATGCCATCTCGAACGCCTTTCATTACAGGATCTGTAATTGAAAAAAAGCGCCGCAATTCCTCCAGAATGGTCTTTCTTAAATTGTCAGGAAGCGCCTTTTTTTCGCCATTTCCTTCGTAGTTTACTTTGAACGCCCAGTCGCAGAGCACCAAGTAGGATACGTGGTGCTTAAAAATGAACATGCCATACTTCTGGGGTACACCAGCACTCATCACCCTATATTTTCCCCTGAGTGCCGGTGGCATATCGCGCAGGATGATGTCGGGCACCGTATCGATGCGAGCGAATGTAGGTGTTCTTCTGTAAGCGGGTGTGCTTGTGGCGGCGGGCGAGGGTAGGTTGTCTGGGAGGAAGTGTGTAGAATAACCTCTTATGGCGCTGAGGAAAAATGGATGGAACAGAGTCTTGTGCAGTGGTTTCTTCTTATATGGATACCGCAGAGAGGGAGACAAGAGATGAACAAAAAACACTGCAATAGTGTATTACCCTTTGGACAATATAAGACGTGGTTGTTAAGGTATAAAGAGCATTTAATGGTTAAAACAATTGTGCCTACAATTGATATAAAACATATACTGGGTTAATAAACAGAAGATGAACTCCTGTTGAATAAATGAAAATGAAGGCTTCCAAGCGCTTGTGCTAAGAGAAGCCGTGCTGCTCCGTCGATGGTAAAAACTGAAATCCTACTCACCGTCCTTGAGTAGGACATGTGCAGTGGTACGGGGTCTTTTGCCAGGGATGGCCGCTTGCTGTGGGGTGCCGGACGTCCGTTCGTTAGGTGCGGGGAGATTTCCTGATATCCTCGTGGTCTCAATACCAGCAATGTGATTTCCAAGCGTCTCCTCCGCTGACGTCACCGCCTGGTGTGTACAGCTACGGTGTCCCTGGATGACCACAAACCTTCCTACGCGTTTCGAAACTCCTATTCACGGGTTTCTTCGTCAGGGAATAATTGCTACATGGGTTGATGCTTCCTTTTATACCCCATGTAATTGAATTATGGTGATGGGAACACCCAAATTGAAGTTCTAATTAGAAGTTCTGATGGAAGTCCAATATATCAAGTACTTTGCTTACATGACACTGTTATTAGTGAGAGAAAGATTTTGATGGATCTGATGACAGATACAACTGTACTTGCAACAATGATGGCTGCAAAGATGAATGACTTACATAAAATGACTTACAAAAAATGACTTACAAAAAAGAATGACTTACAGAAAGTGAAAAATGAAATATATAAAGTAAATTATATACACATATATCTTCTGTTATGCATGTTTCCAGCCAAACTTCAGACTGAAACCTTATTTTACTTAAAACCCTTTAGAAGGGGGGATGATGCACCATAATAAGATGATGTATTAATATTAATCAAGGTGTCAGTGTGGATGGGATCATACTATCCAAGGCTATACGAACATATGGTATACAGTATTACTTGATCATATTACAATGATAGTCACTTAGCAATTGCAATTACAATTGTACAACAGATTTTTTTTTATATACAACAGTTTTTTTATACAGAAATTTTTTGACACTTATGTATATATCTATTTTGAGCAATTTGATGTTTTACTATATATATAATTCTCAGACAATTACTCAATTAATTAAATAATACCAGAAAGATGATATTTTTAATACCAGAAAGATGATATTTTTGATATTTTTAATAATATCAGATATCATTCTATATTGTGGTCCTTTTAGTTGGACCTATTTAGAAGATGGTCAAATTAGAGAGACATATTTTGTTTGTGTGGGACAACTTATTAAATAAAATCATGTGACAATATGTGAAGTGTGTTTCATGTGTGATAACTAATTTCTACATAATGATAAATAATATATTGGACATGATTCTAATAATTAATTATAAAGTTAGAATATGTATTTTTTGAACAAAATTGATCCTATGAATTAATGTGCTAATACGGTGAAAAGAATAAGATGTGATGTGATGTGTTGAATTTAATAATAATATATTATGCGTGATTATATAGTTTACGTGATTATATAGTTGTTAAGAATTTTATGATTTTATGATGTTAGGCTGGCAATTCCACATTGGCTGGGGTTGTCGGCGGACAAAGAAAGGGCTCCCAGCCATATCATGCGTATATTGTTCTACTTGGGAAATGATTTTACTGTACTATTTGAGGAATGATGTCAGATCAAATTCCACATTCAGACCTTGGGGGGTGAGGGTTTTCAATTCAAATATCCAATAGGATTCCCTTCTTGAGATGATATTTATTTTGTCACCCCCCCTTTTGCTGAATGTGGGACACTCTATGGCATGACATTTAAGTCCCACTGGGCTTTGTGCATGTTTTATTTTGAAGTGGAGAGACACATTGTGGGCCTCAAAGCCTCTTTTGATATTGTATATGTGTTCTCCAAGTCTTTGTAATGTTCTGCCTGTGCGGCCCACATATTGCAAACCACACGGGCATTCCAGCAAATAGATTGCAAATTGACTGTGACAATTTATAAGTGTTCTGATGGGATATTCCTTAAATGTGATATTGGAGACAAACTTTTGGGTTTTGATACTGTGTTGACATGCTGTGCATTTAGCACAAGGGAAGTAGCCTTTGATTGTATCCCTTTTGTTTGGTACATCTCTGCTGAAAGGACAGCTGGGAGACAATTTTATTTTAAGGTTGTTTGCTTTTCTGAAATAAATTTCTGGTTTGTCTTTCAGAAATCCTTTTAAGATGTCATCCTGCCGTAAAAGTCCCCAGTGTTTGTCGAATATTTTCACAATCTGTGGTGCTAGTGAACTGTATTTTGGAATAAAGGCCACTGTGTTAACTGTTGTATTCATTTTTTCTTTTGGTTTATACTGTAACAAGTCTGACCTTGTCATGGCTGTAACAGTCTCTATGGCATTGTCTAATTGATGTTTATTGTACTCACGGTCAATGAATTTTTGTTTTAGTTCTTGTGCCTGGGCATCAAAGACTGAGGGGTCTGTACAATTACGTTTAATCCTGACCAGTTGTCCTTTAGGAATGTTTCTAATCCAATTTGGATTATGATGACTACTGGCCAGTAAATAGTTGTTTGCTTGTACAGGTTTATAATAGGTTTTAGTTTTCAAAATGTTGTTTTCTGTGTATAAATGAAAATCCAGAAACTCGATACAGTTTGTACTTTCCTTAAATGTGAAGATCAAATTTCTGTCATTGTTGTTAAGATAAACTTTAAATGATTCTAGTTCACAGATAGAGCCCCTCCAAATAAAAATAACGTCGTCTATGTAGCGCCGCCATAGGACAAGATTCGCCCCCAGTTCTCCATTGGACCAGATGGTGTCATCCTCCCACTTACCCATATATATGTTCGCGTAACTGGGAGCGAATTTCGTACCCATGGCGGTGCCACATGTCTGAAGATAAAATTGATCTTTAAATGAAAAATAATTGTGTCTAAAGATGTAGTTGATTGATTCCATCAAGAACTTGACCAATGGAATGGACATGGATGTGTCATTTTCTAATGCTGTTCTAATTGCTTCACATCCCTTGGTGTGTGAAATTATGGTGTAAAGCGATGTTACATCGGCAGTGACTATAATGTAGTCTGGTTGCCATTGGAGTTCCCTCAAAATTTGTAGAATGTGCGTTGTATCCCTTAAATGGTAGCGCAATTTAATTACATATTTTTGCAAATGATGATCAATATACTCAGACAATGCTGAAGTAATTGATCCTATGCCCGAAATTATCGGGCGACCGGGTGGTCTTTTGAGGTCCTTATGAATTTTTGGTATCATATAAAAGATAGGGATTCTTGGATGCGAGTTAAACAAGAATTCATGTTCCCTATCATTTATGACACCATCATTGACAGCTCCCTCTAATAGAAGTTTTAGTGTGTCCTGATATTTAGATGTAGGATTACAGTTTAAGGGGAGGTAAGTTTCTGGATCCTCAAGTATGCGCCCAGACTCCTCAATGTAGTAGGCCGCATCCATGACTACGATGCCTCCCCCCTTGTCCGCCGACTTAATCACTATTTGTTTGTTGTTCTCCAGTTGTGTTATTGCCTGCCTTTCATCAAAACTAAGATTATCTTTCCTCTTTCTTTCCTTCAAAATGTGTCTCTCTAAATCCGCTGTGACCATTTCTGCGAATGATTCAACTAAATTGCCCCTAGCAAATTTGGGGTAAAATGTTGAAGCTGGTTTAAACTGGGTAAAGTTATTGTTTGCACCCTCTATATTTTCATTAATAGATGTTTTGGTTTTAGCAAAAAACCTTTTAAGAGCTAACTTTCTAATAAATTTTTGCACATCTATATAGATCTCAAAGTGATTGGGATCACTTGTGGGGGCAAACGTTAACCCTTTGCTCAACACTTGTTTTTCATATTTGGTCAATTTATATTGACTTATATTAAATATGTTTAGCTGCTGTTTAATTTTTTTGTATTCTCTCATTCGCTTATTGTTCTGGCTGGTTTTTTCTTTCCCACCTCTTCTACCTCTCTCCCTATTTTTCTTTTTCTTGAATTGGGTGAATCCCACTTTTTGTCTGATTTTTTCCTTTGATATTCCTCGTCCCTTTCCCTCTTCCAATCTAAAAAAGAAAACGTCGGTTTCTTATCCAGATTGGAAGTTTGGGGAGCTTCTTGTTTTTTATCACTATTGGTTGGTTTTGGTGCTTTTTTGGGACTCTCAGTGGTTTTATTAGTCCGTTTATTTGTGGGAGATTTCGTGGGGCTTGTCTTTTTCTGATTTGTGTCTGCTATATGTACTGTAAACCTCTTAGTTGGTGAAAAGGAGAATTGATATTGTATTTAGGATTATGATTACAATCTTCTATATTTGTCTCCTTTTCCCTCCTAAGATTAGTTCGATCTGATTCATCCTTTTGATTTCTACTGTCTCTAGGATTAGATGGAGTCCTATCTCGGGACCCATCATATTTGGACCTATCTGGTGCCCATTTTTTTTCATAACGTTTTTTACCTTTATGGAAATTTTGGGGTTTGTCTGAATTTGAAGCTTTCTTCCAATTTCTGTATTTACCTTGGGCATAGTCTAACTTGTCCCTGTGGTGTTTTATTCTCTTGTTTTCTTTTATTTCCTTTTCTACTTGTTTTGTTTTTTTTCTCAATTTTATCTTCATATAAGATTTTCTCTGAGCTAGTGATGGTTTCTAAATATTCCTGAATTTCTACTATTTCGTTATCTAGTTTTTGCAATAGCTTCCTTCTATTCATAATTAGAAACCTCATTAATTCAAATGAACAATTGTCCAATAATCTGTTCCATTCTAAAATAAATTGGTCACTTTCAAAATCAGTTGTTGGCGATTTGAAAATGCGCAGACCCCGTGGGATCATTTTTTGTTCCAGATATTTTTCTAGGGCTACTGCATCCCATACTTGGCGGGATTCGTGGATTAATAGTTTTTCCAATCTATCATATGTAGCTTCTAGATCTTCTACCTTCTCATCTTCCTGTATCATAATTATATCATTGTTTTGTTCTCAGGAAAATATAGAATCTATATCTAACCCTCTACTATTACGATTTTGAAATAAAGTGCTCATAATTATATATAATTGTATATGACACAGCTGCTAACACTTAAGATGAAACTCAAAGGGGTAAAATGATAAGTGTAAATAAGCGCTAGTGTAATCAATGTAGTACAATGATGATAATGCAAACAGAAGAACAAAACCTGTGATACAGTCTGTGATGAAGGTAATCCTTGAGCTGCCTGAGAGGTTGATCTGGGATCTTCCAACCAGATTAGAAGATGTGTGTAGAATAACCTCTTATGGCGCTGAGGAAAAATGGATGGAACAGAGTCTTGTGCAGTGGTTTCTTCTTATATGGATACCTCAGAGAGGGAGACAAGAGATGAACAAAAAACACTGCAATAGTGTATTACCCTTTGGACAATATAAGACGTGGTTGTTAAGGTATAAAGAGCATTTAATGGTTAAAACAATTGTGTCTACAATTGATATAAAACATATACTGGGTTAATAAACAGTAGATGAACTCCTGTTGAATAAATGAAAATGAAGGCTTCCAAGCGCTTGTGCTAAGAGAAGCCGTGCTGCTCCGCCGATGGTAAAAACTGAAATCCTACTCACCGTCCTTGAGTAGGACATGTGCAGTGGTACGGGGTCTTTTGCCAGGGATGGCCGCTTGCTGTGGGGTGCCAGACGTCCGTTCGTTAGGTGCGGGGAGATTTCCTGATATCCTCGTGGTCTCAATACCAGCAATGTGATTTCCAAGCGTCTCCTCCGCTGACGTCACCGCCCGGTGTGTACAGCTACGGTGTCCCTGGATGACTACAAACCTTCCTACGCATTTCAAAACGCGTAGGAAGGTTTGTAGGAAGGTTTGTGGTCATCCAGGGACACCGTAGCTGTACACACCGGGCGGTGACGTCAGCGGAGGAGACGCTTGGAAATCACATTGCTGGTATTGAGACCACGAGGATATCAGGAAATCTCCCCACACCTAACAAACGGACGTCCGGCACCCCACAGCAAGCGGCCATCCCTGGAAAAAGACCACAAACCTTCCTACAAACCTTCCTACGCATTTCGAAACTCCTATTCACGGGTTTCTTCGTCCAATATATCAAGTACTTGGACTTCCATCAGAACTTCTAATTAGAACTTTAATTTGGGTGTTCCCATCACCATAATTCAATTACCAGGGGTATAAAAGGAAGCATCAACCCATGTAGCAATTATTCCCTGATGAAGAAACCCGTGAATAGGAGTTTTGAAACGCGTAGGAAGGTTTGTGGTCATCCAGGGACACCGTAGCTGTACACACCGGGCGGTGACGTCAGCGGAGGAGACGCTTGGAAATCACATTGCTGGTATTGAGACCACGAGGATATCAGGAAATCTCCCCGCACCTAACGAACGGACGTCCGGCACCCCACAGCAAGCGGCCATCCCTGGCAAAAGACCCCGTACCACTGCACATGTCCTACTCAAGGACGGTGAGTAGGATTTCAGTTTTTACCATCGACGGAGCAGCACGGCTTCTCTTAGCACAAGCGCTTGGAAGCCTTCATTTTCATTTATTCAACAGGAGTTCATCTTCTGTTTATTAACCCAGTATATGTTTTATATCAATTGTAGACACAATTGTTTTAACCATTAAATGCTCTTTATACCTTAACAACCACGTCTTATATTGTCCAAAGGGTAATACACTATTGCGGTGTTTTTTGTTCATCTCTTGTCTCCCTCTCTGAGGTATCCATATAAGAAGAAACCACTGCACAAGACTCTGTTCCATCCATTTTTCCTCAGCGCCATAAGTGGTTATTCTACACACATCTTCTAATCTGGTTGGAAGATCCCAGATCAACCTCTCAGGCAGCTCAAGGATTACCTTCATCACAGACTGTATCACAGGTTTTGTTCTTCTGTTTGCATTATCATCATTGTACTACATTGATTACACTAGCGCTTATTTACACTTATCATTTTACCCCTGTCTGGGAGGAAGCTTTCCTCCTGTCTTGGTCACCGTGTTGTCTCCTGGCGTGGTCTTGACGGGGTGGTCATGTAATACTCCTCCTCAACGGCATACATGTACACAAAATCTTCTGGTGGAGGGGGTGCGCTTGGTGATGGAAGGTGGTCAAAGGTCCCATTCATCACATCCATGCCACAATCCTGCTCCGGCGTCGGGGATACAGGGACATGAACACCGAGCAAATTATGTATCCCCACTATGTCAGTCTCTATCTTCTCCATCCATTGATCCATCTTCTCCATCCGTTGATCCATCTTCTGCATTCGTTGATCCATATTTAGCATCCGTTGCTCCATATTTAGCATGCTCTCCAGAAGCAGATCTATCTTTGCCAGCACAATAGAGTTCCTGGGGATATCCACACTTATCCCATTCAGCATCCGGTCTAACGAGCTGCTTCTTGTGCATGGCGTTCTGTGGACATCTGGGTGGATGGGTGCTACAGAGGATGAGATGGGGGTTCCATGGAGAGAAGCGGCAGCATCGTCGAAGAAGGGTGGAGGAGGTGACCTGTGGATATCTGGGAGAGGAGAAGCGGCAGCGTCGTCGAAGTGGGATGGAGAAAGTGACCTCTGGATTTCCGGGCGAGAAGCGGTAGAGTCGTCCAAGCACAAAGGAGAATGTGACCCGTGGATTTCAGAGGCACCAGCGGCAGCGTCGTCGAAGAGCCTTGGCGAAGATGGCCTGTGGGTTACCAGGAGGGCGGCGGCGGCAGCGTCGAGGATGAGTAGTGGAGAAGACGGGCTGAAGATTTCCGGGAGAGCGGCGGAAGAGTCGTCGAAGCGTATGGGAGGAAGTGGTCTGCGGGTTCAATGGGTTGGCTGCCATTTGTTTTGCATTGAGTGTACATCACCGTATTTCTTCTTGACATAATAAGGCTGACGTCTATTAAAACCATTAGCCTTTGGAGTCAGCAGAAGGTTTTCTTTATTGGCCTTAGCCTGTCACTTTGGCCTTGGCGTGGAAATGGCTGCCGCCTTTCGCTTTTTCTGTGTGATAGGCACGGCAGAGGCGAGTGGCTTCCTGCGTCCGTAGAATTGGGGTTGATCCATGGAAGCAGATGGCACAATGCAGTATCTGGACAAGGGCAAGTTCAGATAAAGATCATCGAGTGGTGGGCTATGCAAAGTGTGTAACCTTTTATGCATGGTGACGAGGTACAGGTGTTGAAAGTGGGCGTACTCTAATGTGAGTCATTAACGTATAAATACACCATCCATTTTGTGGATTCACTGCACATTGAATACACATCGACTAAACATCGAATATACATTCTTGTGTTTGTATTTCTTTCTACTCGCAGCAATGCCTGTTAAAAAGATTTCAAAGCAGCTCAGCATGCGAATTAAGGAGATGTACATGAGCGGACACCGACTTGCTGCTATCCAACGCTGGTTAGCTACTTCTGGCATCGTTGTGCCAGCAACCACCGTGGACTATCATGCACACGGAAAAAGCAGAGAATGCAAAAGGACAGCAACGGTAACTAACACGTAAGTATATTTATATAACTAAATGTATTTATTTTTTGATATAATATTGTACTGTAGATGTACTAGTGTACTGTAATAGTGTACTGTAGATCTACTGTATCTAATTTTATAGTTATTTCGGTATATTTATATAACAACAGCATATGTATATCTTTTATATTGCTGCATATTAATAGAACAATATATTGTGTACTGTAGATCTACTGTATCTAATTTTACAGTTATTTCGGGTTATTTATATAACAGTATATGTATATTTTTTATATTGCTGCATATTAATAGAACAGTATATTGTGTACTGTAGATCTACTGTATCTAATTTTATAGTTATTTCGGTATATTTATATAGCAACAGTATATACTGTATATTGTTTATATTGCTGCATATTAATAGAACAATATATTGTGTACTGTAGATCTACTGTATCTAATTTTATAGTTATTTCAGTATATTTATATAGCAACAGTAT
The DNA here is from genome assembly GCF_040206685.1 of Ascaphus truei. NCBI lineage: Eukaryota > Metazoa > Chordata > Amphibia > Anura > Ascaphidae > Ascaphus > Ascaphus truei. The sequence continues at coordinate 189,474,218 of NC_134486.1, read as the reverse complement.
ATACTGTATATTGTTTTTATTGCTGCATATTAATAGAACAATATATTGTGTACTGTAGATCTACTGTATCTAATTTTATAGTTATTTCGGTATATTTATATAGCAAAAGTATATACTGTATATTGTTTATATTGCTGCATATTAATAGAACAATATATTGTGTACTGTAGATCTACTGTATCTAATTTTATAGTTATTTCGGTATATTTATATAGCAACAGTATATACTGTATATTGTTTATATTGCTGCATATTAATAGAACAATATATTGTGTACTGTAGATCTACTGTATCTAATTTTACAGTTATTTTGGTATATTTATACAGTATAGCAACGGTATATGTATATTTTTTATATTGCTGCATATCTATAGAACAATATCTCATTGTATACTATTTTTACACCAAATGATGTGCTGTGCTTGTGGCCTACTGCACTGTAACTTACCGGATTGTTTGTCTGTACATTGTAGGGAGACAACTCTTCTGGTCGACAAAATAAGTGAGGAGAATGATGAGAAGAGTGCCTTAAGGGTCAAATAGACTCTGCTGCAAAATCACAATGTCACTGTATCCGTGACCAGCATAAAGAAGATGAGACGCAGACTTGGATTGAAATATGGACATGTGAGGGTAGAATTGGACAATACAGGAGGTAAAAGTGTTGTTTAAGAAACTGTACTGTACCTCTAAAATTATTTATTCCTTGTCATTACAGAGCGTACGCCATGATAAGGGACGTTAACAAAATCAAGAGAGTGGTCCAGGCCCAGGCATGGATCGAGAGTGGAGAAACGTTCCAGGATTGCATCTTCACTGACGAGTCTACTGTTTTGCTGGAGAGATTTGCCACCTTTGCATTCCACAAAAAAGGTCGCATATCTATGAAGTCGCGTCCAAAACACCCAGTGAAGATGCATGTGTGGGATGCCATCTCTAGGCGTGGACCAGGATGCATTGTCATCTTTGAAGGTAAAATATATCAAATATAATGTAGCCTTATGCACTGTACTGTACTAGTGTGCAGTTTTGTGAGCACTTTTCTTTTCTTGTTATAGGAATCATGAATAAAGCTTTCTTCCAAGACAAAATTGTGCCTGAGATAGTGGAATACATCACACGCGAGTTCCCGGATGGTCACTGTTTCTACCAGGACAACGATCCGAAGCACATCGCGTCAACAGCGCATATCTTTGAGCGCGGTATCAACTGGGTGAAGATGCCAGCGGAGTAAGTGCGATAACTGTGTCTCATTTTTTCCCACTGTTTTAACTGTGTACTGTATCTCTTAAACTAATTGTCCTTTTTTTCCAATGACAGATCGCCAGACTTCAATCCGATCGAAATGGTCTGGCATCAGCTGAAGGACCATATCCGAAAAGTCGTGAAACCCTCCAAAAAGGATGAGTTGGCGAAAGGCATAATGAGTTTTTGGAACGATGTACTCACCGTGGAACGCTGCAATAAATATATTGACCATATTGCGACTGTGTTGCCCATTGTGATCGCGCTTAATGGGTGAACATCAGGAAGGTAGTATGGTATACTGAAGTACTGTACTGTAGTATTGTAAGTACAGTATGATACAGGTAAGTATGGCACAGATTTTTTCTTTCCTTGTAGTCAGAGTATACAGTAGTTCCAGTATGGACTTGTTTGACAGTGCTAACAGCGTACTGTAGTCTAATATGGAATAGATACAGCCATACAGTACAGTGTGCACCTAATCCATTTATTTATTTCCAGAGAGAGCAGCACCAGCCATCTGGTTCCAAACTATTTAACAGTAGTCACAGTATACAGTAGTTCCAGTATAGACTAGTTTAACAGTACTACACAGCACACAATGCCATAATACAGTACGCACATAACTGCACTAGATTTTTGTTTTCTTGTCTTTTCAGGAAAAAAGGATGGACTGGGAGAGAGGGGGGGTGTCATGTACAGTCTGAACTGTTTGTACAGTCAAGTGTGCAGTATCTAAACAACAGTAATGATGTAAACAAAACCTCTCCTCTCTCAATGAACTACTGTACTGTACACAGAATGAGGAAGAAGATAAAGACGGAAAAAATTATATTACTATATATATATTATAGATTATATATTATTAAATAATATTATTATCAATGTGCATTATTCATGTTTATCCACCGGCCCTCAATTTCCATCTGCCAGAAGAACTTAATAAAGACTGCATTATGTATTATTCATGATTATTTTTATATTTGTATTTTTTGGTTCCTGATAAAATAAAATAAATATTTATTTACATTCCTGCTAATCATAATCATTGACAACAACCCCCCCCCCACACCTACAGTACACCAAAGAAAAAGAATGAATGACAAAACAACATGAATCAGTTAATGTTTTTTTTAACTCTCAATTCTCACAATGCTGTGCAAATCAGATTTACATATCAAATTCGAGAAGGGATTTTTCCAAAGCGTTACCGCAATCAAAGCCTCAAAGGGTTGGAGGGGGGGGGGTTGGGTGAGTCATGCGCAGTAATCAGCTAGCTCCCATCTCAAAGAGGATTACACGCAGGCACAGTGAGCTGACGCTCGTCTAGGGACGGATTAAAAACACAATGGCAAGCTTCAGAAAATGAATGACTCTGTGGAGGTGTTTGTCGATAAGAGTTTCAAATCCTTGAGCGAGCCTTGTGTGTGTGCGTGGGGAAGGGGGCTGCATGAAGGATTAGCTGTGCAGCAGTTCAAAGAAATGACATAATTTCAAAAGGCAGTTCATCATAACAATTTGATCCCTACACCTCCAAATACAGTACGTAAAAAGCACACAAATCAACTATGGGTAGTCAAACGCACAGGGTCGCAGTCAAAAGCTACAGCACAGATTGAATATCGTAATATCAAGATGGTTTTTGCAGGCTTGTGGAGAAAATAACAATTAAAAAAGTAGCATATAAACAACAAAACAGGTAGCGCTAACCGCAATGTGTGTGGTGTAGTAACTATTACCTTATATATTAAATAAAACTATACATAAGGGGCTGCCTAGGACACAAAGCCTGACCCCCTGGTCAGGAAAACAGTATGGACAGGGAATAGTTCCGTGGGCGCCTATAAACTTTACCACTATAAAGGATATATGAAAACCAAGCCTGTTGGTTGTGAAGATTGTTGATCCTCACGGTGGGCTTGAAAACAAAGAGAAAGCACAACACATAGCGTAATACTGTTGAAACATTAAACAAACAACATATAAGACAACATATAACAGCTGAATACTGAAATGGTATTTTTAGGACAATAAAATCATTTAATAACAATTAATATTTAATATAATGCACAATTTGCATGGACATATAGATTTAAGCAATTAAAAATCTGAATAGGTGGTTCAACTGCTCCGTAGCACCAATGTTGATGATAGCAATGCCTACTCACCAGATGGAATAGGTTTGCAGGCAGTGGATATTTTAGAGAGTATCCCCTCTCATCTGTGTGCTGCTCTCTGCTTAGCTGGCGTCTCTGTCGGCTCGTGGGTGCAGCTCATCAGCGGGGACTCCTGCAGCTCCAGGAAGCACGTCTGAGCAGATGGAACTCAGCTGCAGCTGATTCAGCACGATGTCAGCCACGGACCACCGTGAGCTCGTCTATCTGCTGCTCACTGCTAGCTGGCGTCTCTATCCGCTCGTGGACGCAACTTGTCAGCAGGTACTCCTGCAGGGCGCCAAGCAGGGCGCTTGAATAATGGGAAACCGCAACAGCTGGTTCAACTCGTTGGCGGCTATAAGAGATGGTTAGCTGGCAGCTCACGTTGATTCACCGATGTACGGGGGGTACTACACATGGGTACTACACCAATGTGTGCGGGGCTTGAACCTCCACCCTACGCGTTTCAAGAGCGATCTTATATATACCCCTGAGGAAGAGAGCAGATCGCTCTTGAAACGCGTAGGGTGGAGGTTCAAGCCCCGCACACATTGGTGTAGTACCCCCCGTACATCGGTAAATCAACGTGAGCTGCCAGCTAACCATCTCTTATAGCCGCCAACGAGTTGAACCAGCTGTTGCGGTTTCCCATTATTCAAGCGCCCTGCTTGGCGCCCTGCAGGAGTACCTGCTGACAAGTTGCGTCCACGAGCGGATAGAGACGCCAGCTAGCAGTGAGCAGCAGATAGACGAGCTCACGGTGGTCCGTGGCTGACATCGTGCTGAATCAGCTGCAGCTGAGTTCCATCTGCTCAGACGTGCTTCCTGGAGCTGCAGGAGTCCCCGCTGATGAGCTGCACCCACGAGCCGACAGAGACGCCAGCTAAGCAGAGAGCAGCACACAGATGAGAGGGGATACTCTCTAAAATATCCACTGCCTGCAAACCTATTCCATCTGGTGAGTAGGTATTGCTATCATCAACATTGGTGCTACGGAGCAGTTGAACCACCTATTCAGATTTTTAATTGCTTAAATCTATATGTCCATGCAAATTGTGCATTATATTAAATATTAATTGTTATTAAATGATTTTATTGTCCTAAAAATACCATTTCAGTATTCAGCTGTTATATGTTGTCTTATATGTTGTTTGTTTAATGTTTCAACAGTATTACGCTATGTGTTGTGCTTTCTCTTTGTTTTCAAGCCCACCGTGAGGATCAACAATCTTCACAACCAACAGGCTTGGTTTTCATATATCCTTTATAGTGGTAAAGTTTATAGGCACCCACGGAACTATTCCCTGTCCAATTAAAAAATTAGAATACATTTTTATTTTATTTTTTGGTCTGGTCACTCACTCAAGCAAGCAGTGGTGGGTGAAGTTACAGGCGCATGCGCAGTAATCACCTGCTGTCAAGCAGGAATGTGATTGAAACCAGAAAGACACACGTTCAAAGGAATGGTGTGGGAGAGATGTTCTGCATTGTAGAGAAGATAAGAAGTTGAAATACCCTGCAGTGCAGTAAATTATCCTGAGCGAGGGGAGAGCGCTGTATATGCCGAAATGTGACACTGTTACAGTACTGTACACGCCTATGCATTTCAACAATTTTCAAATGAGACATACTGTACAGTACAGCACTGCAAATGCATGTATACTGTAAATATGCAAATTTACAATTACTGCGCGCGCACACACAGACTGTGTACTGACGTAGGTTGAACCGCGAAGGTATTAGACTTCCAAGACAAGAGCTTGCAAATGCCCCCCTGCGTTTTTACACGGCATTGCAGTATTGCAGACAGCGACAATAAAATGCTAATATCACGAGCGCTAAAATAACGCAATTCACTCCGGACCACAAAAAAAAACGCCTCTGACCGAGATTATCAGATTGCCGTGGATAAAGCCGATTTAGGTTAAAGGCGGCCGCCACTGTATATGATATATTTTTCAATTCAAGTCTGAGCATCTCTAGCTGAGAACTATCAATATATCACTGACAAGTACGCATTTGCCGCAAAAACACCAAACTAGAAAGACTGGAAGAATTCTATTCAACACAACTTAAGTGTTCATTATTGCTTTTATAGAAAAATGTGGTTACGGGAGACCAGGTAGTTTACACCATTTTACCTGGATCATTCAATGAGAAAAACAAGGCAATGAAATAAATTGTAATTTATGCGGCATAAATTCGCATACACACAATGAAACACAAAATACAGACGAAAAGCACACTTACTGGGGCTCTTGTGGTCGAAAACTACTGTTCTAGCGTGCAGGCAACTCTAAATAAGAATTTTACCTTGACCAAGACCTAGCCCGGAATCTTCTGGTTACCAAATCGGCGTGAAGTTCCACACGCCACCGCTCCCTTCTCTTTTGAGGACTTGAACTCTTGACCGTGACCTACCGCCGATCCTCTGGAATGGAAATCGGCATGAAATCCCAGCCACGACCACTACGTTTGATTTTAAGAACTTGGGCACTAAAAACGGGACATAGAATCTGGCAGGCAGACTTTCCTGGTTTGAAATCGAAGCCGGTTGCTCTGCTATTCGCGCAAGAGCAACTTTGAAAAGCCTTCTACCACTAGAAATCTGAAACCTGATTGGCTCAGATGATTCTTATAGTATTATGAGTGTCATTCATGAAACTCATCAACCAATCAGCGCGTGGGAACTTTCTCAGTAGCCAATCAGAGCCAAGCCAGTATAGAAAGCCAGGTCAGCGGGAAATTTGAAATTGCCAAGGGACATGAGCAAGTTTGTTATCTCCGTCCCTGGCTATCTCATGCCACCTGCTGGGTCAGGCTCCACTCAGTCTGACAGAACAAATGGCAGCCCGGATGACTGCCATTGTGCCCCAGACTTGGGTATTTGAGCCCTTCCCTGCTACCCAAATGGCTTTCACATCTCCTGCATCCTCTAGCTAGTTGAATTCTGGTGTCCAAAAGACTTACTGGCACAAGTGGGGTTAGCTAGCCCTTGCAGCCTGTCTGAACATTGGTTTCAAAAGTCCCAACTCATTACAGTACACAACAGTACATTTCAATGTATTAATAAAATATACTTTAATACATCCCTAAGCCCTTGGTATGGGGAATAGAATAGAAAAGTGTACTTTTATTTCTATCAGCCTGTATTCCCCAAACACTGTCTTTTGGACTTAGACTGGACTTTGAGAGTCCCCTCACAACCTTATCTATGGATGAAGCACACATGAACCCAATACAGGTTCTGGGATACCGGGCATTAACTGGGGTATCACCCTTAATCTAGGGACCCCTTCAGTTACCGGCACACTATTTATACCTTTGCCCATTTACCTTCCTGGGCTATGCTGAAGCAGGGAACCCTAGCAGTGAGTCGCGCAAGCATTTTCAAGGAGAGATATTGCTGGGACAAAGTGCCTACATGTATCCGAGAATCAGGCATGATTTCCAGGTACATTTTTAGGGGAACCGACAACTCCGGATCCCAACTACCTACTGTAGGCACATTCTGACAACAATTCCTCAGCAAAACTCACCTTAAAACTCATACCCTAGCAATCCCTGCTCTCTACAATGCTTGGAAAAATAAAAACACATGCATTATTTACAAGGTACATGTAAAGCATACATTGTTACTGGGCTCAAGAGCTAACTCTCTTGAACACATACTCGGATCAGGGATAACCAAAAATGGCTTAACCTTTAGAGCCTGTTTACCCCATCACCGTCAAAACCATGCCCCGTGAAGAGAGGCAGGTGGTGAGCACTAGACAAAGCGATCTTCCAAGGGGGAGAGAAAATGGTGGTGCACTGCGTTCCAATAGAAAGAAATGGATGACAGAGGCTGGATTAATAAAAAAAGTCTTACTTTATTGAAGCAACAGCAACATAAGACAAGCAGGAGTCTTGGAAAAAACCTCTAACATTTTTCGCGCATTCATGCACTTTGTCAAAGAGCTGAGCACTACACGCATCATGAATGGGTATGTTCGATGATTGCAACTTTGAAAAAGAATGAGATTGAATAATAAACCTTCCTAAACCGATTCATTCAATTTGCCTCCACCCAAGTACCTGCTCCAACCAGAGTACTTGACTCTGCCCAAGTACCTGCCCCAATACCATAACCAGTACGGACCAACAACACATAAATGAGATTAACCTTCATTCTGACTACCTGCCTCCACCCGAGTCCTGCACAACCTGAATACACTCCACAACCCGAGTACCAAACCTGAGCACCTGCCTCCATCCGAGTACCTTCCCCAATTCCATTACCTGTATGAACCAACTAACTCCAAAAATGAGATGAACCTACAGACTAACTATATGATTGACTCGAACATCTACGTACACACACCCCTTGCATCAACAATGGGTCGCTGCCACCCAATTTCCAGCCTTTGTATAATCAGGGTAAATATATATTTGCATAAGTTTACATACAGTACTGTACAGTAGAAACTATCATTCCCAAATGACTCACATATGCATTCTATAGATCATGCATACACCAACATTTAAAGACCTGGAAATGCGTTCCATAGACCACACATGTGCATACTGTACTTTAAGCATTTATTATTTCTTATTAATAGGCTACAGTAAAAAATCTCACATTTATTTTACAGAATTCAAGTCATCAAATTGGCAGCCAGATCAAGATGTTGATTGGAGTTTAAAAACTATTTATCTCCCGGGAGTGAAATATCTGTAGCCAAGGTGTTTTCTCACTTATCTGTCTATCCGTAAAGAAACTAAACCACCTCCCCTCTGACATTCCTTTGAAATTCCCATTCCAATTGACACGCATGCGCATAGACAAAGAATACTGTACGCACAGCCCCTGTAGCTTTTATTTCTGTAAGCTACACTAAACATCAGTGTTTAAAAAGAGAAAGATGATCTCTTCTCTTTTGTTAATCAACTTCTAAACTGGAAAAATGGATTATGATGCTTTGATACTAAGCTTCCCCTCAGTGTCTGTGCTTAGTGCTAAACTGGGTGTGAAGTGGCAAACAGGAAGCTACTGTCAACATGAGTGTTTAAAAACCTGTATATTATTTTTTACATAATATCTATTGTATATTGAAATCAATTATTATACTTAACTAAATTTAAATATAAACACAGTAATTGCAGATATGTGGAACCATAACACTATGTATAATAAAGTATTGCCCTCTTACTGCGAGTCTCTTACAGACAGGCAGACCCTGGTAGGACTCACACAGCAGGAACCCCTGCTGTGTTAATCCGATGGGCCATTATGTCTACAACGGAACACCTCGCAACGCCACTCAGCATAACACAGCATTTACGTGTAAGGGGGGAGGGTACAAAGGGAGTAGCCCAAAAAGAACCTATTTGCACTCGCTCTTTCCAATAAATGGTTAGGAACAATTGAATCCTAGGGAGGAGCCCATACACCATTTAGTAATACATATTAAAACATTTTATTAAACATCTATGCAAAGACATATACCTACTAATGGGTAAAAAATTAATCAGGGGGTGGGTGGGGACAGAGGGGAATGTGCTAGGTACCTCCTATGTGTACTTGTAGTAATACCACACAGGTGATCCTATGGCACCAGTAATTGAGTCAAATAAGTATTGTACTATATCTGTTCCCTATGATGGGATATGTGCACTTTCCCTGTCGCTCACATCAAACAGAGGAGCAGGCATATAATGTTTACTACCGCTCTATATCGTCAGACACGCACTGTACACACACATAAATACACATGGTCTTTTGTCAAACGCAAATATCGTGCGGGCCTCCCAGTTATCAGTTATACATTGACTATTGTCACGCGATGTTATGATCTTGCTGGTAAGGTCATGATATGTTCAGGCATATATTCTATAATGTGTGTGTACACGTGTCTTCCTTTTCTATCGTGGAGCAGAGAAACAGAGACAGCTTCTTGGGGATTTCAACTTCAATTGGCTTGACCCTAAAAACCACAAAATCCACACACAAATTAAATTAACCTATTAACCTATCACAACTCATTTCCCAACCCACACGGATAAACCTGGAATCGCACAACCATTCCTTGCTTGACTGGATTCTCTCCTCAAATCCCAGCAGAATCCAATCCTCTGCCATCCTTCCTGACATTTTCAGTGACCATGCAATAGTGTACTGTGTAAGGAAAATTAAACCGCCCCAATCAAGCCCTAAAGTTCTCCTCACTAGAACATTTAGTAACTTTAACCCACAACAGTTTCTGTCTGACCTTACCAACGGCCCTTGGCACAGAATCGATTTAATTCCTGACCCTGATTCTGCGCTCGACTATTTCCAGTCCGAGTTCTTAAAACTCTGTGATACCCATGCTCCACTATGCAGAATAAGGGTACGGGGTGCTCACCTTCCATGGGTTACACCTGACCTTATAGCACTCTACCAGTTCAGGGATGCCTTGTGGAAAAGCTACAAAGTAACTGGCACTACCAAGGATCTTAATCACTAAAGATGCCTGCGGAACATGTGCACAAGCAAACAAGGCATGCAAAAGCACAATATTACTCTGACAATCTCCTCCAGAATATATCAAACCCAGCAAACTTCTGGAAGGTTATCAACAACATATTCCAGCCTTCTAACCATCAACAGCCAAGTAATATCACTAAGGGCGATATCACTCTGACAAACCCCACCGACATTGCAAATGCATTCAATGATTACCTTGTGAGTGTGCTACTAACTTATTAGCGAAACGCAACCCAAACAACAAATCTGAATCTCATCCTGGGAGTAGCCCTATAGCCCCACCCTCCTCCCAACACTGCCCACAATTTTCAATTTGGCCCAGTATCTGAAGAGGAGATTACACAAGCGCTCCTCAAATTAAAATTAAGCAGCCAATGTGGACCTGACTTACTACAATCTAGGTTCCTAAGACTTGGTGCCCCAGCAATTGCCAAACCAATTGCTTCCATAGTCAACTCTATCCTGTCTGCAGGCCCTATCCCTAAGACCTGGAAAGTTGCCAGCGTTGTCCCAATCTTCAAAAGTGGGGACAAAAACACTATCTCAAACTACAGGCCAATCTCCCTTCTCCCAATCCTATCTAAAGTCATGGAAAAAAGTGTCCACTCTGTAACAACCAGGGAGTCATGCAGCCTTCAGCGTGCTCCCCACTCACCCACAGTTTCGCCGGGTCCTCCCGCGCCGCAGCCTCTCTCCAGGACGCTGACCGCCGCCTCACCTAGGCACGCATGCGCACGCCGGCATCTCTCTTCTAATGCCTGTTCAGGGCAAATTCCCGGTCACGCACCCACAGGTGCCGCCACACTGAGGCGCGGCAACACGGAGGCGCACCAACCCCTTAAAGGCACACTACCCCAATTCAATGCTGCAATCAAATGCAGTCTTACTACTGGGCTCTACAGCTCCTCCCCCGGGAGCCCTTCATGACCTATCCCTGTCGCAGCCTGGCCAATCCACACACCCCCACCTTGCTACCCTGCAATTGGACCCTCTCACCTACACTGGCGACACACTTTATTCGAGCTCGGCTAGTCCCACGAATTCGGGTATACCCGGGTGTATTGAGGTTTGTGACTGTTTTCTGCCCGAGTGCATTGCGTTATTTTCCAGGCAGGGATTGAAGCATTTTATTCCCGCTGGCTGCAATACTGCACAGTATATATATATATACTGCATTACAATTCATGAATTTATGCCATCTGGTAGACATGCGAAGCATTGCAGCCTATTAAATCCTAATCATTATCATTTAACAGATCAGCCGCCCGTCAGCCAGGCATGAACCCAGGCTGGGAAGGCAAACACAACAGGGCTTGTCAGAGGTGAGGAGCGGCGCATTCCAGGTATCTGCCAGGTACATACTGGGTATTTGCTCGAATAAAGTGTGTCGGTGCAGTATATATACCCTGCGGTTTCACTGACTCATCGGCTGAGCATAGAACCAGTTGTTCTCATCACTCTCTGCCTCCCTAGTCGTGTCTTGTCTTGTCTTGCAGTCTTCCTCGTGTACCGAACCGGCTTCCTCTTCGACTCTTCGCACCTCTAGCATCCCGAACTTGGCATACGGCAATACGACTTTCCACACCTCTGGCATCCCGAACTCAGCATACGGTAAAACGATTACTGCTGCGGCCGAGTTTATTCGAGCATTTGCCCGTTCTCGGCCGCAGCAGTTACCTGGCGCGCGCCGGAGGGTGCCGGGCGCGCGCCGAAGCAGCGGAGGAGAGGCCCGCCGATCGCGGCTTCCCCCTCTCCTCTCCGGGTCCGCCGGGTCCCCCGGAACCCCCTGCCGCCGTCCCACACATCGCGGGACACCAGGGCTCCCTCGGGGAGCCCTGGACGCGCGTGCAGGGGGCGCAGGCACCCGATGACGCGTGACCGCGCATCGGTGACGCGCGGCACGCCGAGGGGCTGCCAATTGCAAGCCAGGAAATCTCCCGGCTTGCGGAACTGGCCACACTTCAATAAAGTGTGTCGCCAGTGTACGTCTCTCTCTCTAACCCCGGACTTGGCTAACAGTACCCACTACTATCCGTACCTCTCCTGCCCCGGCCCGGACATTCAGACCATTCTACTCTCAAGACGTGCCCTCGTGGCTGTGGGTGGCCTTATATCCTTTCCCACCTCAGCACTGTGGTCCCACCTCTTTTGTGGTGAGCTCTACCTGACATTATGCACAGCCCAACAAATATGGACCCCGCTGAGGTGGAGCGTACTTTGACTTCCCACACTAATTTCTTCGCCAGTCTAGAAACTTATCTGGAACAAAATGATAGGCGGATGGATTTGCTTCAGCAGAGCCTTCATTCCCTTACCGTTCAAGCCCGGGCTTCCAGTCTAGGACCTTCTCCAATGGCCTCAGCTTCCTCCGCAACTGCCTTCACATCTCCTCCGTCTGCAATGGAACCCCGAATCCCGACCCCCAAGCGCTATGCTGGGGACCCCAAGGATCTAGGGGCTTCCTTAATCAGTGTTTAATTCAATTTCAACTCTCACCCTCTCGTTTTGTCTCCTCAAACTCTAAGGTCGCCTATATCGTGGCTCTTCTCTCTGATGAGGCGCTGGCCTGGGCCTCCCCCATTTGGGAACAACAGTCTCCCATCACACAGGACATCGACCTCTTCGCCCGTGAGTTCCAAAGGGTCTTTGACACACCTAGATGGCAGTTAACGGCAGCTTCCTCTCTCTTCCACATAACCCAGGCAGATCATCCCGTCGCCCGGTACGCTGTGGAGTTCCGCACCATTGCAGCTGAGACGGGGTGGAACAATGAAGCACTATCTATGGCATTTTGGCAGGGTCTATCGGAGCCCCTAAAGGATGAGCTTGCGGTGCAGGAACGCCCTTCTGAACTAGAAGATTTGATCGCCCAATGCATCCGGGTGGACCAGCGTCTGCAGGAGTGGAAGACTGAGCGTTCTCGTCACCGTCAACGGGTTTCAAGGTCTCCCGTTGCACCGTTCGTTTCCCCATCACCTCCGTCTTTGGACGTCCCGGAACCAATGCAATTGGGAGGGAATAAGCTGTCCTCTGCCGAAAAACAACGCTGGCGCAGTGCAGGTCTCTGTATGTACTGCGGCAATTCCGGTCACTTGGTGCTCTAGTGTCCCCACAAGCCGGGAAACGCCAAATCCCAATGAGATCCCAGGGAGTCTCATTGGGAACACTGCCCCTCTCCCCCATCATCAAGGATGTCCTTCCCACCAGGATCCTGCTGCCAGTGACGCTGTCTGGAGAGGGGTTCCATACTCAAGCACTGGAATTTGTGGACTCCGGCTCCGCAGGCAATTTCGTTGATCAAGCCTTTGCAGAACGGAACAATATTCCACTTACCTGCAAGAGGATTCCAGTGGGCCTGGAGGCCATTGATGGCCGACCACTACAGCCGGCCTTCTTCATGCTGCAAACGGTGCCTCTTCAACTGCAGTTAGTCAGGGCTCATACGGAGACCATTGCCCTCGATATCATTCACACTCCTTCCGTCGAGCTGATCCTGGGTCTTCCTTGGCTCCAAATCCATAATCCTCCCATCGACTGGACCAACCGGGAACCTATCCAGTGGGGTGCTCAATGTGCCAAGACCTGTACCAGGCTGCCGCAGAAGGTAGGAGGTTTGTGTACCTTGCCAGAGGAGGTCAACTCCTTGCCCGTAGTATATTTGGAATTCCGCGATGTTTTCGACAAGGCACGATTAGAGGTTCTACCCCCGCTCTGACCTTTTGACTATCCTATCAACCTGCTGCCCGGGGCAGTTCTTCACAGGGGGCGATCTTATCCACTCTCTCTTCCAGAGACTAAAGCCATGAACAGTTACATTGCGGAGAATTTGGAGAGGGGTTTCATCCAAAAATGTTCTTCCCCAGTTGGAGCGGGCTTCTTTTTTGTAAAGAAGAAGGATGGGTCTCTTCGGCCATGCATCGATTACCAGGCCTTGAATAAAATCACGCGCAAAAAACGCTATCCGCTGCCTTGATTTCGGAGCTCTTTGACCGCCTTCAAGGAGCAACCATTTTTTCTAAATTGGACTTACGGGGCGCTTACAATTTGGTAGTGATACGCTAGGGGGATGAGTGGAAGACTGCGTTTAACACCCATGACGGCCATTACGAATACCTGGTTATGCCGTTTGGCCTGTGCAACGCGCCAGCAGTCTTTCAGGACTTCGTCAATGAAATTTTCCAGGACATTCTTAACAAATTTCTCATCGTTTAATTAGACGACATCCTAATCTTTTCTAATTCTGTCCAAGAGCACATTAAACACGTTCAGCAGGTACTGTTACGCCTCCGGGAGAACCATCTCTTTGCGAAATTGGAGAAATGCCAATTCCATCTGACGTCCATGGCGTTCCTGGGATACATTATCTCTGACTCTGGGTTCACTATAGATCCAGCGAAACGAAAGGCCATTCTGGACTGGACCCGTCCAACCACCCTTAAGGCCGTGAAACGTTTTCTAGGTTTCGCTAACTACTACCGTCGCTTCATTCGCAATTTTTCCACCACAGTATCTTCCATCACTGCTCTAACAAAAAAAGGTGCAGATCCCTCATCTTTGTCTGGAACCGCCATTCAAGCTACTCAAGAAGGCTTTCGTGTCCGCCCCTATCCTCACGCACCCAGATCCTAAACTCCCATTTACCCTGGAAGTGGATGCCTCTGACGTCGGGGCTGGCGCCATTATGTCCCAAAGGACTTCGCCCTTAGCCAGATTACACCCTTGTGCCTTCTTTTCAAAGAAATTTTCTTCCGCAGAACGGAATTATGATGTCGGGAACCGGGAACTTTTGGCAATCAAGTTGGCATTAGAGGAATGGAGACACCTCTTAGAAGGCACGGAAACCCCCATAACCATCCTCACTGACCATAAAAACCTGCTCTACTTAGAAGGGGCGCGTTGATTGAGCGCCCGACAAGCCCGCTGGGCGTTATTCTTCTCTCGGTTCAATTATTTCATCTTCTTCGTCCCAGGCTCCAAAAACCTGAAGTGAATGTTTGGACTGGGGCGCTCCCTGGGATATTTGGCTAAAAAATGTTACAATGCCTGTACTGTATTAAAATATTAAAAAATTATTAAAAATGTGAAAATTGTGTTGCGGTGTAAAAGAGTATAAAAATATATACTGGCCCTTTTGATGGTTTTTTTTTGGCTGCTGCTTGACCTTGAAGAAGGGAACCCCGTGTCCTTCTTAACGTGGCAAATGGAAGTATGAAGACGGTCAGCGCAAACCTCATGGACCTCACAAAGTTGATGGATCAGGATAAAATTGAATAAAAAATGGAATAAAGCACAGTATTAATGCATATCATCCACACGTGAGGGGGGGGGTGTGGGTGGAGGATAAGGTGGGAGGGATAAGAGTGGAATTCCACTAAATACAATCAATGAAACATATACATATAGTTTCAATGACTCACACGGGCTTGTGTGAGACTTCGCCCTCAACGCAGACTGTAGTTTGGTAAATGCAGACTCCTAAGATGGAGTCACAGTAAACATAAAACTCACACGGCCTAATGTGAGTTCTTGCCCTCAGAGGGTGATGTCAGCCTGTATAGGTGATATGGGATCGTCACAGCAAACAATCTCCCAATAGGTGTGGTGTGTGAGTGGCTCCTCTCCCCGTTGCCCAAAGACCAAAAATGTGTACAAAACCAGGGTTAGCAATTTAACAAGTCTTTATTGGTAACAGGTGTAATATGGACATAAACAAGCATGGCCGTTAAAAAACACATAAACTTTATAAAACAAGGTAAACAAAATGGATAAACAGAAAGCACACTCACACTTAAAAGCAACTCTTGTTGCCCAGCATCAGCCGCGCGGCTTGATCCTGCAAGATCTCCTCCTCCGTTGCTGCTCTCACTGGCGCGTCCGGCAGTGGAACAGGAACAGGTTCCTGGCGAAGCTTACTGCAAAACGCGTTGTTCCCTGCCGGAGCTCATTGAGAGAGGGACCCAGCCACCGCAGGACATCCGGTTAGATCCTCTCTTCCTGTTCCACTGCCGGATGCGCCAGTGAGAGCAGCAACGGAGGAGGAGATCTTGCAGGATCAAGCCGCGCGGCTGATGCTGGGCAACAAGAGTTGCTTTTAAGTGTGAGTGTGCTTTCTGTTTATCCATTTTGTTTACCTTGTTTTATAACGTTTATGTGTTTTTTAACGGCCATGCTTGTTTATGTCCATATTACACCTGTTACCAATAAAGACTTGTTAAATTGCTAACCCTGGTTTTGTACACATTTTTGGTCTTTGGGCAACGGGGAGAGGAGCCACTCACACACCACACCTATTGGGAGATTGTTTACTGTGACGATCCCACATCACCTATACAGGCTGACATCACCCTCTGAGGGCAAGAACTCACATTAGGCCGTGTGAGTTTTATGTTTACTGTTACTCCATCTTAGGAGTCTGCATTTACCAAACTACAGTCTGCGTTGAGGGCGAAGTCTCACACAAGCCCGTGTGAGTCATTGAAACTATATGTATATGTTTCATTGATTGTATTTAGTGGAATTCCACTCTCATCCCTCCCACCTTATCCTCCACCCACACCCCCCCCTCCCCCCCTCACGTGTGGATGATATGCATTAATACTGTGCTTTATTCCATTTTTTATTCAATTTTATCCTGATCCATCAACTTCGTGAGGTCCATGAGGTTTGCGCTGACCGTCTTCATACTTCCAAAAACCTGAAGGCAGATGCTCTGTCATGACAGTTCCTTGCAGAGGATAGGTCTGAAGAGCCGCTAGAGATGATAATTCCTTCCAAATTTATCGTATCCGCCAACTTCTTTGACGTCATGGACAAGATCCGATCCGAGCAATCACAGGCTAATATGGGGCTCAAGGACCCAGAGGGAAGATTCTACACTGCACCGCAACATCGCAATAGAGTCCTCGAGTGCTGCCATTCCTCTAAATCGGCAGGACACCAAGGGATGCGGAAAACCAACGACCTCATCCAATGAACCTTCTGGTGGCCAGGGATGTCTAAAGATGTGGAGGAGTTTCTGAAGGCGTGTGGCACATGTGCTCGCAACAAAGTACCCCGGGTCAAACCTGCAGGTCTTCTTCTTCCATTACCCATCCCAGATCAGCCTTGGAACCATATTTCTATGGATTTTATCGTGGATCTCCCAACTTCCAAAGGGATGAATACTATTCTCGTTGTCATTGATCGCTTTTCCAAGCAGAAGCACCTTGTTCCCTTGAGGGGTCTTCCGAATTCCCCCAGGCTCGCGGATGTTTTCATCCAGCAAATCTTTCGTTTCCATGGAGTGCCGTCGACCATCGTCTCGGACAGGGGGTCTCAATTCATTTAAAAATTTTGGCGAGCCTTTTCACTAAAATTGGGCATATCATTACAATTCTCTTCAGGATACCACCCACAGACCAATGGGCAGACGGAGAGAGCCAATCAAAACCTGGAACAATACCTTTGATGTTTCGTAACTGATACACAGGACGATTGGGTGGATCTGCTACCTTGGGCCGCGTTTGCCCTCAACTCCCTACGTAATGACTCCACTCAAGAATCTCCCTTCTTTATAAATTTCGGCTTTCATCCATCCCGGTTCCCCTCCTACCCCCTATCCTCTGGGGTACCAGCGGTTGACAAACATATCACCCGGCTGAATGACTTATGGAAGAAGATTCAGGAGAACTTAAAAGTGGAGACTGGAAGACAGAAACTCCAGGCAGATCGCCTTCGATGCCAGGTCCCAGAATTCTCTCCAGGAGACAGGGTATGGCTTTCATCCAGGAATATACGACTAAGAGTTCCCACTATGAAGCTGGCACCCAAGTTCCTCAGTCCCTTCCCCGTGGTCAGGAGGATTAATCCAGTGGCATATCGCCTGTGTCTTCCACCCTCAATGAGGATTCCTCCGGTTTTTCACATATCCTTGCTAAAACCAGCATTTCAGAGCCCTTGTTTTTCCAAGACTACTTCTCCTCCACTCCCTCTTCTGATCCAAGGTCAACAGGAGTACGAGGTCCAGTCTATCCTGGATTCTAGGATCTTCAGAGGAGGAGTACCGTACCTGGTCCATTGGAGGGGGTTCGGACCTGAGGAACGCTCATGGGTCCCCACCGAGATCTCCACGCTCCCCGACTCGTCCAGGCTTTATATCGAATGAATACCTCCAAGCTATGCCATGGACGCCCGGAGGTCGCTCCTGAAGGGGGGGGGGGGTACTGTAACAACCAGGGAGTCACGCCGCCCTCGGCGTGCTCCCCACTCAACCTTAGTTTCGCAGGATCCTCCCACGCCGCAGCCTCTCTCCAGGACGCCGACCGCCGCCTCACCTAGGCATGTGCATGCACGCCGGCATCTCTCTTCTAATGCCGGTTCGGGGCACATTCCCGGTCAAGTGCCTGCAGGTGCCGCCACACGGAGGCGCGGCCACACGGAGGCGCACCAACCCTTTAAAGGCACACTACCCCAATTCAATGCTGCAATCAAATGCAGTCTTACTACTGGGCTCTACAGCTTCTCCCCTGGGAGCCCTTCTGGACCTATCCCTGTTGCAGCCTGGCCAATCCACACACCCCCACCTTGCTACCCTGCAATTGGACCCTCTCACCTATATATACCCTGCGGTTTCACTGACTCATCGGCTGAGCATAGAACCAGTTGTTCTCATCACTCTCTGCCTCCCTAGTCGTGTCTTGTCTTGTCTTGCAGCCTTCCTCATGTACCGAACCGGCTTCCTCTTCGACTCTCCACACCTCTGGCATCCCGAACTTGGCATACGGCAATACGACTCTCCGCACCTCTGACATCCCGAACTTTGCATACGGTAAAATGATTACGTCTCTCTCTCTGACCCCGGACTTGGCTAACAGTACTCACTCTCAGTACCTCTCCTACCCCGGCCCGGACATTCAGACCATTCTACTCTCAAGACGTGCCCTCATGGCTGTGGGTGGCGTTTTATCCTTTCCACCTCAGCACCGCGGTCCCGCCTCGTTTGTGGTGAGCTCTACCTTACACACTCCAATTAAGCGATTACTATAACAAGACAAATATTGCTAGCCAATTCCAATCTGGCTTTCATCCCAAACACTCTACCGTAAATACCCTGCTAAAAGTTTGCAATGAAATCCAGTGTGGAATGGAACGAGGTCAACTCACTGGTGCAGTATTCCTAGATTTTGCAAAGGCTTTTGATACTGTTGATCATACTATCCCGCTTAACACACTCAAGAGTTCTGGAATAGGGAAGCATGCTTTAAACTGGTTTCAGTCCTACCTATCAGGTAGATCCCAACATGTGATGAAAAATCAAACTGCGCTCATGCTTCCTAGAAAAGATCTTGAAGTAGATCTGCTCCCCTCTTGCTGCTGCTGTGGTGTGAAGGCACCCCTCCTTCACCAATAGCCGCCATGGGAAAACTCCAACGCTGGATAGTTATGCAAAAAGAAGGCACAGAAGCGCACCAATGGTCAAGATATATGTAATAATCAAGTAAAATAGTAACAAGTAAAAATTTACATATAAAATAACATTAGTCCAGTAGAAGCCAGTGCACAGGTATCCAGTCCAGTTGGATGATAAACGCAGGGGTAAATGCTGAGACTCACAAATCAGTCCTGCGCGCTGGGATCAACTAGCTCTGCAATACTCAGATGACACTTCCGGGTTGCGTCTTCTCGCGAGACCCGTATTGAGTAGTCCACCACAATCGCTGTTTCTCTGTAACTCCAGCGCTAATCCCACTTAGAGTAAACCGGATGGAGTTGGCTCAAACCTCTGTGGGGAGGCTGGAGACTATACAGCCAAGTGTCTGGATCCCTGTGTGTGCACTGAATGAACTCCGCAATGCGTTTCACACATTTTAGTGCTTCATCAGGCGTTAGTTTGGGACACCTATAGGGGGGCCTTATGTACTGCCACTCCAAAGTTAATTGGTAATTAAATAAATTACTTAATATACACAATAAGTGCAATTAACAATAAAAAGATGAGGGTATATAAACACTCAACTGCTAAAGGTTTAATGTATTTATAAATACAAATAAATATAAATATAAAAAATGGAGTATTTGATTAAAGCACGGTTGAAGGCCACCCATATAAGGTGATACAAACTTATATAGTCATAAATAATCAATAATTCACAATGACCACAATCAATCTCAAAAATAATACATACAAACATTGGACTATAATGGAAATGGAAAATTGTCATATTCTCTAGCCTGCTGTACCCATGCTTGGCCACCGGGACTGCTGCCACTCTCAATGTCTTGTTCTAGCCTGCAGTACCTAAACTTGTCCGCTGGGATTGCTGCTGCTAAACTAAGGAACATTCCAGAACCTGATACCTGACACCTCTGCACCTGTGCTCCACCTATCAGCCTGCCTATATAAACCTCCCTTTCCTGTTCCTCCTTGCCTGTTTATACTGGTTCCTTAGCTCCTGCAAGGTTCCTGTGTTTACTGCTGTGTTAGCTATTGCTATCATCCTGTTCCAGTTTCCTCGTTGCCGACCTCTGCTTGTTTCCTGACTTCGCTACCTGCCGCCTGCCTCGGACCCCTGCTTGTTTCCTGACTTCGCTACCTGCCGCCTGCCTCGGACCCCTGCTTGTTTCCTGACCGCTACCTGCCGCCTGCCTCTGATTTCTGCTTGTGACCCCTACTTCGCTCCCTGCTGTTTCTGCCACTGGGATCCACTCCAGCCGAAGTCCAATCCTTGACAAAATAAACAGGCCCTACCATGGATTCCGCTGGAACAGACCCGGCTCAGGCTCAGAAACTCCATGACTTACAACATATCATGGTTGGTTACCAGGAACAACAAAGACATGTGTTTAATCGTCTTGGCCGCTTGGAAGAACAAGCCGCCACTGCGGAAGCTGAGAATCGTGAACTACGTGCAGCCTTAATCACCTTGTCTGGTCAAAACACTGTGCCTGTGCAAACCGCACCCCGTATACAGTATCCATTTCCAGAAAAATTTGGAGGGAAAAAACAATCTTTCCGGAATTTCCTTAATCAATGCAGACTTGTGTTCAAGCTTCAGCCCATCATTTATCATACCAAAGAAGCCCAGGTTGGACTGATCATAACCCTGCTCAAGGATGAGGCCCTTACTTGGGTCTCCTCCATGTTAGAACAGGATAGCCCACTACTAAGGGACCTGGAGGAGTTCATCGAAGCCATGAGTCTTATTTTTGATGACCCAAATCGTAGTGCAACCGCTGTGGCAACTCTGAACAATCTTTGTCAAGGAAGACGCTCGGCAACTGAATACGCTGCTGAATTCCGCAGATGGGTTAACGATACTGATTGAAATGAGGCCGCGCAGAAATATCATTTTCGTCAGGGTCTCTCGGAGCAAGTTAAAGACGAACTAGCCTGGGTGGATCCCCTAGAGAGAATTCAGGACTTTGTCCGTTTATGCATCCAAATTGATCGCAGGCTTACGGAAAGACGATTGGAGAGACAGGGGTTCATGCCAAGCAACCCTGGGTTTAGAGATGTCAGTACCCCAAGACGTTCCAGGGAGACTGAGGAGGAGCCGATGCAAGTAAATACACTGCGGGGACCCATCTCAACCGGGGAAAGGAATTGACGCCGAACAGAAGATCTCTGTTTATATTGCGGAAATGATGGGCACTATCTCGCTGATTGCCCAAACAAGTCCAGGCGGTCTTCTTTCCAGAGCCCTAGGAGAAATCAGCTGCACGCTCTTTCAAAGACTGTTTTCTCTGCTTCTCAAGGGAAAGATAACCCTCCTTCGCTACACCCTCACCTCCTGGTTCCTATTATAATCGAGGAAGGAACACATCGTTTTTCAACCACAGTAATGGTTGACTCAGGGGCAGCAGGGAATTTTATGGACATAGAATTCGCCAAGAACAATTCGGTATCATTTGTAGCCAAGGAATCGCCAGAAAGGATAGAAGTCGTTGACGGTTCTCCCTTGAGCTCTGGACCTGTTACCCATGAAACCAGTAACTTAACACTAATCATGGAGCCCAATCACCAGGAGAAGATTTCTTTTGGTTTCATTCCATCACCTTTGTTTCCAGTGATTCTGGGAATTCCATGGCTCATGATCCATAACCCACTAATTGACTGGAAGACAAAGACCCTCACGTTTCCCTCGGAGCACTGTCAGCTAGCCTGTCTACCTAAAACTCCTATACCAGAGTGTGTAAGAATACATAAAATTTCCTCGTCTCTAGAAAATCTTCTGCCGGCTCCTTACTCTGAGTTTTTAGATGTGTGTGACAAGAAGAACGCAGATACGCTTCCCCCACATCGCTCTTATGACTGTCCCATTGAATTATTACCGGGTGCTGCCATTCCGTTTGGAAGAATCTATTCCCTCTCAGAACCGGAATTGAAGGTCCTCAATGACTACCTACAGGAGAACCTATCAAAGGGTTTTATCCGACCCTCTACTTCTCCAGCAGGCGCTGCGCTCTTCTTCGTGGGAAAGAAAGACGGTTCTCTACGCCCCTGCATTGACTATCGGGAACTAAATAAGATTACGGTGAAGAACAGGTACCCATTACCTCTGATACCTGAACTATTGGAAAGAATTTGGTCAGCCAAAATCTTTACCAAATTAGATCTCAGAGGAGCGTATAATTTGGTCCGCATTCGACCCGGTGACGAATGGAAAACATCCTTCCGAACCCGTTATGGGCACTATGAATATCTGGTGATGCCTTTTGGACTTTGTAATGCCCCTACTACCTTCCAGCATTTAATTAATGATGTCCTCCGAGAGTTATTGGACCAATTCGTAGTGGCATACCTGGATTACATCCTTGTCTTCTCAGATAACATCATGGATCATCAGAGACATGTCTGAATTGTCCTTGAGCGTCTCCGTAAGTACAAATTGTACATCAAGTTAGAAAAATGCGAATTTGAAAAGACCAACATGCAATTTCTCGGTTACATCATCTCTCCCGAGGGTTTGAGTATGGACCCAGGCAAGAATCAAGCCGTGGTGGAATGGCCAATCCCTCGAAATGAAAAGGACATTCAGAGATTTGTGGGTTTTGCCAATTTCTATAGACATTTTATTAAAAATTTCTGTGGCATTATTGCTCCAATCACCCAACTCACACGGAAAGAATTCCCCTTCAAATGGTCTCCTAAAGCGGATGTGGCATTCGAACAATTGAAGTCACTCTTCACATCTGCCCCTATCCTCATCCATCCAAATCCAGAATTACCATTCATCTTGGAAGTGGATGCATCCGACTCCGCTGTTGGTGCCATTCTGTCACAAAGAATTGGACCCAAGATGCTCCTTCATCCATGTGCCTTTTATTCATACCAAATGTCAACAGCTGAACGAAATTATGACATCGGAAACAAAGAACTCTTGGCTATAAAAGCTGCATTCTCTCAGTGGAGACATCTACTGGAGGGGGCCAATCATCCAATTACGGTCTTTACGGATCATAGGAACTTAGAATTCATTCGATCCGCAAAGAGACTGTCTGCGCGACAAGCCAGATGGGCTCTCTTCTTTGCAAGATTTCAGTTCCACATCTCATACTGCCCTGGCTCCAAGAATGGGAAAGCCGACGCCTTGTCACGGTCCTTTCAGAATCCTAGTTCAGACAAAGAGCAAGAAGAAACTATTCTTCCAAAAATAAATTTTTTGGGCGTCACATTCTCTGCCGATCTCCTCACACGAATAAAGGGAGCCTACTCAAATGACACTTTTCTTAAAAACCCTCTTCCGGAAGCAGAACTATTTCTATTTGATGGTCTCTGGAACTGTAAGGATCGTCTGTTTGTCCCTAAGGAGGTAAGATTAGAGGTGCTCCAATTAATGCACGACTCCCGACCCGCTGGTCACCCAGGTGTCCTCAAGACACAGGAACTGTTGTCTCGCTCTTTTTGGTGGCCTAAATTAGCACAAGATGTTAAAGACTATGTCCTCTCCTGTGAGACTTGTGCTAGGACCAAGACCCCTCGAGCATCACCTGTGGGTTTACTGCAGCCTCTTCCGGTTTCAACTCGTCCTTGGGGGTCCATATCAATGGATTTAATTGTTGACCTGCCACGATCAAATGGACATAATACCATCCTGGTAGTGGTGGATCGACTTACAAAGATGGCTCACTTCATTGCAGCACAAAATCTTCCTTCTGCAGACCAGACAGCCAAGTTGATTGTGAAAGAGGTGTTTCAGCTTCACGGGGCTCCTGATGAGATCATATCCGACAGAGGGGTACAATTCATTTCAAAAATTTGGAGGACCTTCTGTTCCTCTCTAGGAATTCGTTTAAATTTATCGTCTGGCTACCATCCACAATCCAATGGCCAGACAGAAAGGACCAATCAGACTTTGGAACAATACTTACGATGTTTTGTTTGTCATCTCCAGGATGACTGGATTGATTTCCTACCATTAGCTGAGTTTTCATACAACAACTCACATCATTCATCGACTCAGAAGAGCCCCTTTTTCTCAAATTATGGATTTCATCCAACCTTTATTCCTCGTTTTCCATTTCGAGCCCCATTCCGGCAGTTACAGAGAAACTGGAGACTCTACGAGACATCCAGGAGACCCTCAAAGAGACACTTCGTGAGGCTCAAGTAAAGTACAAAAGAGCAGCAGACCAACACCGCAGACCCTCCCCAGAATTTCAAGTCGGGGATAAAGTCTGGCTTTCTACAAAAAATCTACGTCTAAAGGTTCCAACCATTAAATTGGGCCAAAAATATATCGGGCCATTTCGCATCTCAGCACTAATAAATCCAGTGTCCTTCAGATTAGAGCTTCCTGAGACCATCAAAATACACCCTGTGTTTCACTCTTCTCTGCTGAAACCTTTCCGTGAGAACCCATTTCCTGGACGGAGACTTCCTCCTCCTGAACCCGTCCTCGTGGATAACGAAGAGGAATTCATTGTGGAAAGAATTTTGGATTCCAGGTTACACCGAGGGAAACTACAGTACCTGGTTCACTGGGGGGGCTATGGCCCAGAGGAGAGGTCTTGGGAACCCAAAGATTTTGTACATGCTCCGCGACTAGTCAAAGCTTTCCACCGACGATATCCAGACAAGCCTAGCAAGGATCGTCCGGAGAACGCTCTTGGGAGGGGGGAGTAATGTCATATTCTCTAGCCTGCTGTACCCATGCTTGGCCACTGGGACTGCTGCCACTCTCAATATCTTGTTCTAGCCTGCAGTACCTAAACTTGTCCACCGGGATTGCTGTTGCTAAACTAAGGAACATTCCAGAACCTGATACCTGACACCTCTGCACCTGTGCTCCACCTCTCAGCCTGCCTATATAAACCTCCCTTTCCTGTTCCTCCTTGCCTGTTTATACTGGTTCCTTAGCTCCTGCAAGGTTCCTGTGTTTACTGCTGTGCTAGCTATTGCTATCATCCTGTTCCAGTTTCCTCGTTGCTGACCTCTGCTTGTTTCCTGACTTCGTTACCTGCCGCCTGCCTTGGACCCCTGCTTGTTTCCTGACTTTGCTACCTGCCGCCTGCCTCGGACACCTGCTTGTTTCCTGACTTCGCTACCTGCCGCCTGCCTCTGATCTCTGCTTGTGACCCCTACTTCGCTCCCTGCTGTTCCTGCCACTGGGATCCACTCCAACCGAAGTCCAATCCTTGACAAAAATAGTGGAAGGGCGAGTGGGGAAGAGAAATAAAGAAAAAAGAGAGGGATTAAGAAATAAAGGGGGGGAAAACAGAGAATACATGAGAAAAATTGGGGAAAGGAGGGGGAAGGAATGGGGAAGGGATTAGGATATGGGAGGGATGGGGGACAGGAAAAAAAAAAGAAATATGTAATAGCTGCACAGTATGAAACTAATACCCATCTATCTTTAAAAGGGTGTAAGTTCAATATAATCATTAAGACCTCCTGGGTATTTAGATTGCAGAGTAAAGATCCAAAATTGATCTCTCTTTGCAATTTGGAGATCTCTGTCTCCTGCTCTAATATTACCCATAATTCTCTCAATTCCCATGTATTGTATACCCACTGTGCTTCAATCATGTACATCTTTAAAATGGGCAAGAAGGTGAGTGAGGGGTTTGGAGGTTCCTTCCAATTTAGGGATATTAACGATATTTCGTAGGTGCTCCATGATGCGCAATTTAAGATGTCGTTTAGTTCTGCCCACGTATTGTAGATCGCAACTACATTGCAGTACTGTATGTAAACTACA
This sequence comes from Ascaphus truei, assembly GCF_040206685.1. Classification (NCBI taxonomy): domain Eukaryota; kingdom Metazoa; phylum Chordata; class Amphibia; order Anura; family Ascaphidae; genus Ascaphus; species Ascaphus truei. The sequence goes on along the minus strand of NC_134486.1, from coordinate 189,448,131 downwards.
TACGTTGACAATCAATAAAATTTGAAATTTTGTATTCAAGCCCGGTAACATGTGATTTAAAATATTTGTGTGTTAACATCTTGGGGCAAATCTTGCATCTAGCGCATCTATGCCCACCACTCCCAATGTATCCCTCAAATCTTTTTTCAAGGGTTTATTGGTGCCCTTTAATAAACTAGGGGCAAGAATGGTTTTCAGGGTCTGTGATTTTTTAAAAACAATTGGTGTTTTTTTAGCAAGGAAATTTTTAAGGATGGGGTCCATAAGTAAGATGTGCCAATGTTTTGACAAAATCTTTTTAATGGATTTGTGTGATTTATTAAACTGAGTAACAAAATATGGTTTCTCTTGTTTAGGTTTAATAACATTTTCAAAAAGAGTAGGCTCAGTTACATGTGTGTTATTGGCCTGATGACCATTATAAATACCCTGTTGGTGCGTGACATTCTGTTGTTTTTTCTTTTTCTTTTTTAGTAATGATTCCCTATTTTTGTTTAGTGCTTTAAGGTAGGACTCAGAAATGAGCTCCTCTTGGTAACCCTTTTGTCTAAAGCGTTCAATGAGTACTTTTGACTGTTCCTTATAGATGTCAATATTTGCATAATTTTGTCTAATACGAAGAAATTGGCTATAAGGAATATTTTCAATACATTTCCTCTCATGTCCACTTTCGGGGTGTAGGTAAGAATTGACATTAGTTTTTTTGAAAAAGGTTTTAGTTAGGAGTGAGTCCCCCTGGGTGTAAATAACCAAGTCCAGAAAAGTGATATGATCTTTCTGGACATCACTTGTAAAGGTGAGATTGAATTTGTTAATATTGATCTTATTAACAAAGCTGTCAAAAGACGCCTTGTCACCATCCCAAATGACCAAAATATCATCAATGTATCTCCTCCACAGTTTTAACTGTGGAGGAGATACACCAGAACCCCAAATGTGTATTGACTCCCACCATCCCATATAGAGATTGGCAAAAGATGGTGCAAAATGTGTCCCCATTGCAGTGCCACAGTGTTGTAAATAAAACTCGTGTTGGAATAAAAAATAATCCCAACATGTGTCGATCTCTGGCTTTAACTCTAACCCCCTGGATATCACCTGTGGCGTCCCGCAAGGCTCTGTTCTTGGGCCCCCACTCTTCTCAGTGTTCATCAATGATCTTCCCACAGCTTGTCAGAAAGCCTCAATACACATGTATGCAGATGACAAAATCCTATATGCACACAGCCATAGCCTCTCTGACCTTCAACACATACTTCAGTCTGACTTTTTGAGACTCGAAAACTGGATTTCCCAAAACAAACTGTTTTTAAACACTGACAAGACTGTAACAATGGTATTTGGGACCAAGACTACATTTTTAAAGATTCCAGTGATTGAGCTCCAGATTAGAACCAACACTAACACCACCCTAACTCCTGTTACTAGTTTTAAATACCTGGGTGTAAGAGACGTGTTCAGAGGTATGCAATGGAGACTGTTTTAAGGTGAAATTAAAATAAGGTTTTATTGCGCCTGTTGCTTTAAACAGAGCAAAACATGTAAATCAGCAAACAAAATCCGCTCCACTCTGGAGTATATACACTTTTGATCCAGCTCTCTAACTGCATGGTAAGCCCAGCGATTCACCAGCCCAAATCATAGAGACATTCATATACTTAGATAGGCATAGATAATAGTCTTAAAAGAAAAGTCTTATCTGTTAGCTGGGTTGCTGTAGGGGAAGGCTTCTTTGTTCTCCTGGTGTCCACACCCATCTGTGATAAGGCAATGTCAGGATCCAGGTCTTGAAGTATTATCCCCTGTGTCTTGTTGTCAGCTTGCAGTCTCTATTGGCAGGCTCAAGACATCTGTTTCCTTGCTCAACCCAGTTGTGGACTAAGGAGCCTCACTTTCTGTCTCAGAGGCAGGCTTTTTCTTACACCTGTAATCAGCCAGGTGGTGTTAGTTAATTGCCTACCAGCAGTTAACCACCACACTGCTGGATTAGAGGCACATTTGTCAACAGGGATAAGTCCCCTGTTACATACCTCCCCGGTTTGTGGGAAGCTCGGGCTTGCCACGGCCAAAGCCCATCCTTCCATCTCTCTTTCGAGATTGTTCTGAGACTTGAATGAGAGTGGATGGAGAAAGAGAACCCTCAGTCCCGCTGGGATTGGAACCCTTTCTCCAGTTTATTCGTGTCTCCTCCCGAAGGTGCTTGAGATCAGCACTCCTCAGTCGCTCGAGGAGGACTTTTTCCAAGAATAGTCTTTTTACTGCATGCGCGGTCATGAGATTTCCCTTGCCTCGGGTGCTCCTCTTATTGTAGGCAGACTGTATGGCAACAGTTGCAGAGTGTTTAAGAATAGCCCATTGAGTTTTCTGCTCTCGAAGCTGTCTCTCTGCACTTTTTCCACTCAATGGAATTGCTAGTTCAGCTTCTTTGGGATTGAGTTGCAATTCCAGATCCACTTCCAGAGAATGTCCCATCTTTTCAGCTTCATCAGCTAAGGATTCTTCTGGTTTTTATTCTGCACGTATACCTTTTTTTGTTGCGTGTTCGGTGACTGAAGGTTTAGCTACTGCTTGTTTATGTGGTTCAGACTTTGCAATCTTGTTTTTTAGGTGAGCGATGCTCCCAGCTCTCACTGTACCCTTTTTCCTTTGGGTTTTTGTGGCTGTGGGATACTGATGCTTGGTCAGGGTCAATACTTGTCCTTGTAGTACTGTTATCTAATCCGCGAGAGATCCCTGTTTTTTGAGTGCGTCTTGCAAGTCTCTTCTCAGGAAATTCATCTGCGCACTTTGCTTTCTCTGAGCTTGCTTCCACATTTTCATTGTATTGTGAAGCCCTGTGAATTTCTTTGCTTGGGCCACAGTTACTTGTCTCAGTTTCTGGACCTTCTTGTGCTCCCTCTTGTGTCGAGTCACCTGGGCTCTAAGCTTGGCCTCTAGCGATGCTTTGGTAATACTTCAGTTTCTCATGCTGATTTGCGGGGACATATTGGGTAATCAGACATTCCTGCAGCCCTTTTATTTCTTTTTCAGCCTGCAGATTGTCTTCCTGCAGAATTTGCTGCTTCTCCTCAATATTCTGGAGGTGCGTACGCAGACCTTGCAGTTGGTTCTGCAGTCGGTGCTCTGCTTCAAACTTTTCCTCTTCCAAAAGATCATTTATTTCTTTAAGCTCGTGCAACTTTTCATTCTTTTCCTTGACGTGGTCTGTCAAATGAGAATTCTCTTCTTTCAGTCTTAAATTTTCTCTTTTTGCAGTCTCTGTAATTTTCAGAGCCTCCATGTAGTCCTCCTTCCATTTACGCACATCTGCTTTGAGAATGACAATCTCCTGGCGTGAGACTTCCTTCTCTAGGTTGAGGGTCTGAAGCTCCTTCTGAGAGACTTTGAGATCTGTATTAAGATTGACAATAGTTTCTTTAGAATTGTCCAGCTCCTCAGCGAGACTGTGTAGTTCCTTTCTGGAGAATTCCAGTTTTGTGTGGCCGCTGTTGATCTCATGCTTTGAGGCATCCAGTGCTGCTCGAAGATTATGAAAATCTTGCTCAAAGACTGTAATCTCCTTCAGTGCCTCTTCATACTTCCGTTTCAGCTTAGCCATCATTTTATCAGATTGGCTAAACTTTTCATCCATGGCGGTAATAGTAGCGTTTGCAGTATCTAGCTCAGTCTTGAGATCGTCCAATTCTGTCCTGGCCAATGAGTACATCGTGAGCACATTCTTCTGTAGCTCCACGTTATTTTTCAGTAGCTCTGCGTAACCATCTTTCTTCAGTTTCAATAGTTCCCGGAGCAGATCACAGTCACGCCTGGCAATTTTCATGGCATCTTCAGGGCTGGTAAAGGGATCGTCACTCTCTGGTTCCGGCTCCGCTTCCCTGGGATGGTTGATTGAGGGTTCCTCACTGTTGGCACCGGACAGACACTTCTTTGGGTTACCCGACTTCTGCCTTGGGCCCTCTGGATATTTAGTCATTCACATGACGAATCCTCCATTTTCTCTAGGCTGCAGGGCATCTCGGTCCCCCTTTTTCTCTGCGGGATCTGCGGACGTGTCTGTTCCTTCCACGGTACGTGAAGAACCGCTTTTCTTTTTTCGCCTTTTTGTTTTGGATGACACCGTCCCCTCAGGGATACTGGGGTCTCCATCTTCATTTGAAATTTTAGCAGCTTCACTGGATCCACCATGCTTTTCTTGCAACTGTATTAGCTGATGGAAATATGCGGTGATCTGCTGCTCCCGCTCTTTCTCCTGCCGATAATATTCGTCATCATAGGGAGTGGTCTTTTCGGTTCGTACCAAGTTCAGGCACCCCCACCATTATTGGGGTTTTTTGTGGGTGTGACTCGGTTTGGGTTCCCCGTAAGAGATGTTTTCGTCCTCATCGGACTGGAGGGCCCCTCTTCCGTGGGGTAGGGTTCATTACAGGAACGCTGCATCTTGTCCTCCATTTTGGGGCTCTCAGGTTTATTTTTCTTCCTGACCTCTGGAGGCGCTATTGCAGCTTTTGCCAGTGTATTTTCTAGAACCCCAGCTTGTTATAGTCCTACCGGTGGGCATATTTTGCTTGTAGAGGTCGTAGCTCTCACAGGCATCTCCGTAGACGTTTTCTTTCCTTTTGTAAGTTTTAAAACATCAGAAGTACTGTGCACGCATTCTTTCTCATTAGGTATACTGGATGTGCAGTTGCTAAGTAAAAACTTCTATTTGCTTTACACCATTTACTTGCTAGTTGCAATCCCTCCGCTTCAGCAAAATAATGTGGTTTTCTGCTTGAGTTCAGTAATTTTCAGTCTCATCTTTGGGTATTATGGCATTCACTCTTCACACTTTGGGTGCCTGTTTTACTCCCAAGATACATAGGCAGACTTTACTTGCAGAAAAAAATATATATTCTTTGCAGTGGAATATTTTTTCCACTCCCGGCAGGGCGACTCAACACTCAGCAATTGTCTTTGGGATACCTTTTACACAGTTCAGCAATCCCTTTTACCCCGGTAGGGCAATTTTACACTCAGCACTTGTTTGCTGAAAATTCTCCTGCTTCAGCACAGTCTTGCATCAATTTGCCCACTTTTCTGCATATACTCCATTCACAGCTGGTAGTCCTATGCGGTGTGGCAACCTTTACTTGCAGAATCAGTACCGCTCGTGGGTCACCATCTGCATTCACTGCTTCAGCGAAACATTTGAAAATAACAAACGCCTATCCCTTTTTAAGGGCTAACTTACTTCTTGAACCCTGACTATGGCTGGAAGGCAAAACTCCTATTTCAACGACCATATTACACTTTATTGTGATAGGCAAGTAAGGTTTACCTGCTTCAGCAGTCTCTCTCTCTCTCTCTCCTCTTGGGATTGGGGAAAAGAGTCCATCTGTGGTTTTGTGGCTTTCTCAGTGCAGTGTAGATTTCCTGCCTGGATGTGTATCCCTTTAATTCTGGTATCTGCTGCATGAGATCTTTGCTTTGTTGCTCAGTCTGTTTGCAGGAACAATGCAGGCAAAAAGCACAAAAAAATTCACAGACAATCTCCGGGGCCCCTTTTAACTTCAAGGGCCACCTTTCATCCCACTTCTGACCCCATATGTAAAAGACGTGTTCAGAGGTATGCAATGGAGACTGTTTTAAGGAGAAATTAAAATAAGGCTTTATTGCGCCTGTTGCTTTAAACACAGCAAACCTGTAAATCAGCAAACAAAATCCGCTCCACTCTGGAGTATATATACACTTTTGATCCAGCTCTCTAACTGCATGGTTAGCCCAGCAAATGCCAGCCCAAATCATAGAGACATTCATATACTTAGATAGACATAGATAATAGTCTTAAAAGAAAAGTCTTATCTGTTAGCTGGGTTGCTGTAGGGGAAGGCTTCTTTGTACTCCTGGTGCCCACACCCATCTGTGAAAAGGCAATATCAGGATCCAGGTATAGAAGTATTATCCCCTGTGTCTTGTTGTCAGCTTGCAGTCTCTTTTGGCAGGCTCAAGATGTCTGTCTCCTGTTCAGCCCAGTTGAGGACTAAGGAGTCTCTCTTCCTGTCTCAGAGGAAGGCTTTTCTAACCCCTGTAATCAGCCAGGTGGTGTTAGTTAATTGTCTACCAGCAGTTAACCACCACACTGCTGGATTAGAGGCACATTTGTGAAGAGGGATAAGTCCCCTGTTACACTGGGCATATGGTTTGACTCCCACTTAACATTCGGGATGCACATTGATACCCTGACAACGAAGACCTATGCCAAACTAGGGGTACTTTACAGGAACAAATCCTCCCTAATTCTCCTGGTCAGAAAACGTATCGCACAGCAGATGCTAATGCCAATTATTGACTATGGAGACATAGTATATGGCTAAGCACCTGAAACCCACCTTAGCAAACTTGACACCCTCTACAATTCAATTTGTCATTTTGTTCTCTAATGCAACTAAAACACACATCACTGCGAAATGCTCAAAGAACTAGATTGGTCATCACTCGAGTCTAGGCGCAAAGTTCACCTTTCCTGTCTTGCCTTCAAATTCTTTATGGGCAAGCTACCCAGCTACCTGATCAAGCTCCTCACCCCTACCCCATGCAGCACCTATCACCTGAGATCAGACTCCAAAAGACTGTTCATGGTCCCAAGGCTCAAAAAAGTATCCGGCCGTTCCTCCTTCTATTACCGTGCACCCCAAAACTGGAACAACCTACCAGAGACTCTCACATCCACCACCAGTTTAAGTTCTTTCAAATCTAAGGCTGTCACACATTTTAATCTGGACTGTAACTGTTTCATACGCCCATAATATATATTATCTTTAACTATGCATGCAATGTCTTATATATTATGTATATCCTGTTCATTTATGTAACTGTATTTGTAACCATGTATTATTTGTCTTAACTCTGTGCCCAGGACATACTTGAAAACGAGAGGTGACTCTCAATGTATTACATCCTGGTAAAATATTTTATAAATAAATAATAAATAAATCCTATAATTTCTATGGAAAGCTTCAGCTAAGTGGATGCTGAGTCTTTCTCCATAGAAATGACAGTAACAGTTTAATATCTAATTTACTTTCTTGCAAGGCTGACACCCAGAGCATATTACAGTGATTTACACGACAACAAATCACATCATAAGACAATGCAAGCTTTCTAAACTTTGTGAAGGACTGTCACAGGGAATAAAGAATACATGCTTACTGACATGGGTTACATTTGCACGTTCCCTGTTCTCCCCCAGCTATCAAAGACATTTGGGTAAATTAAATATTACTGGGGCAGCCAGGTTGCATGGTTTTAGGAGTAACTAATTGTTTTTTTACCTTCCTTTGGTGAGGCCAGCTACCCCTACAATCACAACAAGCACCTAAACACCCCAACAATAAAATAATTAAAAAGCCTAATAGTGCGGTGACGTCACCTGGTATGGCTGTGTAGGAGAAGAGCTCTGTGGACCCACCAGCATAACTATATTAATTAGCACTCTTCCACCTAAAATGTACCCACTTTTTTCGGATACACAGACTGAATAACAGAAGGGGAATGTCGAACAAACCTAAAAAGATTACAAATCAGGTGGTAATAAAGTACTTTTTGCCTCCCCAAAAAGGCTCAGAAGAGTTAAGTGATTCCCAAGATGGCGCCGGCGCAGGCGGCCTTCACGCGCCACAATGCAAAGGTGCATGGATGAAAGAAGCCCCGCCAGCAGAGGAACCTGTAACGAGACCATACCTGGAGGATCTCTTGGAGTCCATGCATTCTAAGTTACACACCTCTCTTCAAGCGGATCTGAAGACAGTGGTGGCTGACCTTAAGCAAGAGATTTCAGGCCTTGCTGAGAGAACATCAAGCCTGGAGGGTAAATTGGAGGAAGCTCATTCCTGCCAAACCGAGGTGGAGGATGAAATCACCCAACTAGCGGAAGAAATCCTATACTTGAAAGACGGCCTTGAGGACCAGGAGAAAAGGGACAGTTGGCAGAATTTGCGCATCCGCAATTTCCCCGAGGCGGTTCTACCTGATCACCTCCGGGCATACCTAAATGATCTCTTCATCTCGATCTGTGGCAACATAGAAGACAGAGATGTGGAGATCGACAGGGCCCATCGCGCTCTGGGCCCGCACTCAGAGGACCCCAGGCCCAGGCGGGATATAATTGTAAGGCTTCACAGCTATAAACAAAGGAGAGGATTATCGTGGCCTGTCGTGAAAAGGATACCCTGAATTTCCAAAATGAGCCTCTCCAGATCTTCAATGATCTTTCAAGAATCACCATCAACTGCAGACGAGAGATGAAGCCTCTATCTACTTTCCTCCGAGATAAGGAAGTAAAATACCGCTGGTGCTTCCCATTTAAATTGATAGCAAACAATAGAGGAAAATTCCTGACTCTGCGATGACCCGAAGACATGACCCTGTTTGTCCGAGCGCTGGGCCTGACACCTCCGCCTTCTTGGCTAGATGACTCACCACCGGTCTCCTCACTGGCAGAGGAGAACGAGAGCGATGCTGCCCAACCCCTCAGGAGAACTACTGTGCTCTGCCGAACCAGGATCAAATGAGGACATCCTAAACGTCACAGTATTTTCTCTTGACTGTCATATTACCTCCGCTCTCTACATGACTCCCGTGGCCAATCTCAGACCGAGGATCGATCAGAAGTCCCCAACCGAACAACATTGCGGCGGCCCCTGCACACGGGAACTCCCGTGAACACCATCCTACCGAGAGGAACAGGCACCCCAGCTCCATGGAGGGAAACCTCAGCACCACCCAATTCCAAGATCGAGAAACCTCCCTACTACATACCTGATCACTGCCTGGATTAACAGAAGAAGTGTTTGCCTGACATCAGCATGGATCATGGCTACCATCCCCCTCCGAGGAGGGATGGTTCCCGCAGTGCTTTTCCCTTTTTCCCTCCCCCTTCTTGTTCAGAATCTCCTCCCAATGTTATTTGAGGAGATAAATGGGTCGAGGGGTGTTCTGGCGGGAGGAGGGTTAAGAATACCAGCGCAGAGCCGAGGGGACCAATAACTGTGAGTATTACACCATCTACCCCAGACCATCCTCCCCCCTGGAGATGGAAATGCTGATCGATCACCAGCCATACTGGAGTGGTGCAGGTCTGGGTTAAAGGATTACCTATAAAAGGTTTTTAAAGGAGCAAGAGCGCGAACTACATATTTTCTATGCGGAGTAGAAAGTGTAGTCTCTTTGGCCCTGATTCTGGGAGGGAGGGGGAGGGAGGGGAGGGAGGGGGAGCACGGCCAATTGTGCGCATGCTCACACAGATAGCTTCCTGGCTGGTATCGATGGACGCATTAGCGCATGAGGGAGCCGGCGGTCACATCTGCGCATGCGCATCCATCCAACTCCCATGTCTGTGCATGCACGAGACAACAGTCTCTACTGGCAACAATTACATCACACCAATGGCCTCTTCTGCCGCCATCACTACTGCGCATGCGCGGCATGTCAGCGGGCGTGTGGGGGGAACGGCGGCCGTTAGGAGTGGCACCGGCGGCTATCGCCGCCACCGCATGTGACAGCGGGTGTGGGGGGGAGCGGCAGCCATTACGGGACGTCATTTCCGTTTCACATTTTCGTCTCAATGAAGGAGTTTTGTTCCATCAAAATTGACTAGGTGCCACTGAAGAAGTTTCACTTCAAAAAGGATATATTGTTAATTGTAGAAGTAAAATCAAGGTCATTCAACTTACAGCGTTTAAATACCTCCAACAAATTGTTTCAAGCTGGACCACTTAGCAGTTCCACTATCCTGAAGTGTAGCACAAAGTCTTCCTCTCTGCATGGTGAGTTAACAGCCATTGAGACGAATGCTCCCGCACACTGGGAGCAGCAGCTGTTCCGCGTCTCGCCACCTCTCTTCCTCCCGCTTCTGGGTCTGCGCTGTAGACACATTGATGTGTAAAGACCTCGGGATTACCAGTGCAAGGCAAGAGTTAGAAAATTCTCATGCACGGCCATAATGGTGTAAATAACACCTAGATCGACTTCATACAGGAATATAGGCAACTCCAAAAGACAGTCTCACAGTGGACACTCAGTAGTAAACCCACTACTAGTTTCACTCAATACAGATCTTCGTCAGACCTACTCTCGTATAGACTATTTCCTGGCAACCAAAAATATCCTAGAGGCCTTCTTAAATTCGGACATTGGCCTGATCACTTGGTCGGATTATGCTCCTAGTACACTAATACTCTCTGTTCCATTTGTAAAGTTAAGCACCTTTAATTGGAAACTAAACGATTCTCTACTGAATCACCCGGAAATAGAGAGGGAGATCAAAAAAGCTCTTACAGAGTACTTCACCCTCAACCAAGGTTCTGTCGAGTCACCGACGGTTCTCTGGGAAGCCCATAAGGCAGCAATTAGGGGTAACCTGATATCTATTGCATCTCATAGGAAGAAGGCTAGGAGAAAACTACTTAAAGACTTGACTGACAAAATTATAGAGCTGGAACACCAGCACAAAACCAATCCTTCTAGGAAAATTTACAAACTCCTGACCGCCACCAGAATTAAGTTGAGACAGGTCCAATTGGAAGACGTAGAAAAAGCCCTTAAGTGGACTAACCAGAAATACTATGATAAGGGCAACAAGGCCGATAGACTTTTGGCTAGCAAACTAAGAGGAATACAGAAAAGAGCCCAAATTACAGCGATTAAGAGTAGGTCTGGGGAGATAATATATAACGATAAAAAAATCGCGGAAGAATTTACTACATTCTATACTAAGTTATACAATCTTAAAGTCCAAGAGGGAAAGTCTAAGGCCGCAGATTCCGAACCAATCACGGAGTATTTATTCAACTGCCACCTTCCCTCATTGACGGAAGAGGAAAATCTAATACTTAACGCAAAAATCACACCGAAAGAGTTAGCGGGTTCACTAATGTCTACTATAAAAGGTTTTTCCCGATTCTTTCTCAACACCTATTAAATCTATTTAATTATTTCATGGAGGGCAACCCAATACCATCATCAATGTCCCTAGCTAACCTTGCTATTATTCATAAAGAGGGTAGAGACCCGATGCAATGTGGAAGCTACCACCCAATCTCCCTTCAAACAATGACCTTTAACTATACAGCAAGATATTGGCGAATAGATTGAACCCTATCCTGCCAAGGCTAATAAATATTGATCAAGTGGGGTTTGTCTCTGGCAGGCAAGCCTCAGACAATACTCTCAAGATAATAAATAGAGTAGATCATGTCCACCTCAAAGGCACCACAGCAGTTATGTTAAGCTTAGATGCAGAGAAGGCATTTGATAGAATTGACTGGCTATTTCTTGATAAAACCATGCAGAAATTCGGCTTCAAAGATTCGTTTATAGAAGGGGTCAGGGCACTCTACCGCAACCCCTCTGTGGCGGTTAAGCTCCCGGGCGGAACCGCAAAGCAATTTGAAATTTTAAATGGTACAAGGCAAGAATGCCCCCTGTCCCCCCTTCTCTTTGCCCTGACTATCGAGCCCCTAGTGTCCAAAATCCGAGATAATATAAATATCCAGGGCATAGTAATTGGCGAGATAAACTATAAAATCTCATTATTTGCCGATGATATCATTCTAAAATTAACTTGTCCCCAGATTTCCCTCCCCAATCTCCATAGAGAACTGTTAGAATTCGGCAAAATATCAGGCTACAAAATTAACAATGACAAATCAGAAGCCCTAAACCTATATTTATCAGAGTCAGAAGTTAAACTATTTAAATTAAATTTCAACTACAGATGGAGTTCCTCATACATCAAATATTTGGGAGTAAATTTATCAAGGAACTACTACTCACTATACAAATATAACAACCCAACATTATTTGGGAAAATTAACAAGGATCTGGATAAGTGGGAAGGATATCAGATCTCATGGATCGGGAGAATGATGTCCGTTAAGATGAATATACTCCCCAGATTACTATATTTTTTCCAGACTCTCCCGATCCGGGTTCCTTGCTCTGAGCTGAAAAATTTCCAAAATAGAATGCTTATCTTTATTTGGCAGGACAGATTGTCCCAACAGTTTCACTTGCTAGACAAATGACTATCTATTGTTCCAAGATCAGCTACCCAGATTAAAAATAAAAAACAATAAAACTTTATTACTGTACATCTTTAAATTGTGACTCTGTGCAATTATTTACAGTGTGTATTGTTTAAAAATCCCTGTTGGAGTAAAGTAGAGAAGTTTACCATATATATTTATTGGAGACTTGTAATCACATTAATATGTGTGTCTACCGGTAACATATAATATGTTAATTCTACTTTGACATCTCTCTGTGGCCCACGGAATATATCCTTATGTGAAGTATATGTATAAGTGATGGAATATTATATTCTATAGCTCATATATTTTCTATAATGTGATCAGGTTCATCACATATAACGGCACTTAAATATCCATTAAGTTGTTACTTACAACTATAGCAAAACACGTATTGATTAGCCTATTAGAACACACTGCATTAATAATTGAAAGTGTGTCCTGATTGGCAGACAAACTAACATAAATTCATTCCCTACGATATTTAAACAATGGGCAGGATCAGACACCCAGACTCCTCCCTTCTGAAGAAGCGTGGTGACACGCGAAACGCATCATTGGGCATCGAGTCTAACGTCACTGGAGTGACATCTCTACCCGACGGAATACGGCTTGTATCTGAATATCTCTGAGTGTTACTATACAGATTACAAGTATATATAGGTCCGCCGTGACCTGCATTGTTTCATCCATTTATACAGCGCTACTATCCTTACCCCACCGTCGGGTCCGCCGAGACCAGGGAACACGGATTGCAGTGGTGCACTCATGTCGGGACTCTCAGGACAATAAAACACCAGACACTGTGCATGTATTTTTTAATATGAAAAGCCTAAATTGATATATTATTGTAACTTCTTCAGTACCAAGGCCAATTTACAATGGACCACTGTGGTATTTTTTTAAACACCTGCAAGTCGACACATTACTGAAGCCCATGTGCATTACAATTCATGAATATCTGCCACCTGGCGGATACGCAAAGAATTTCAACCAATTAAATCCGAAAAGTTATCAATAAACACATCAATAAACACATCAACCGCGGGTGACGCCGGCATGAATGCAACATGAATGCAGAATGAATGCGACATGAACGTGGTGAAGTGCGGTGAAGCGCGTGGCATTCGGAAAAAATCCCCGAAAAAATTCGGAGATGTTGGAGAATAAAAGGGGCCGCGGCTGTATGGATAATAATGCATTTGCCCATTTAAAATACATATAAATCCAAATAAATACATATTACACTTACCTTTTCCAGGCACCCATGATGAAGGCCATCCTCATCTTCATCTTCATCTTGCCCATCTCCCTGCGGTGCGGCAAAACATAGAAAACAAATAAAAATTGCCAATGTAATGTCCCCTAACCCCTTAATCACCTTAGTGGTCATTAACCGCTATAGTCATTAAGGGGTTAACCCATCCTCACCCACCACTCGGGAGGCATAAATACCCTCCCCCACTACCCACCCCGTGAGGCGTGACCACCCACTACCCACAAGGAGGCCTACCCAGCCTGGCTTGGAGACAATACCCACTTCCCCCACCCCCATTAACCACAATAAACAGCACTATATTAAATAAACACTACATAACCCACCCCCTGTGCCCCCCCATAAATACCTGATTTATTCTTTTACATACAGGGTTGATACCCCAGGCCCAGTGGAGTCCCCGGTGGGCCTGACGGGTGTCCGTAGACTTCACAGTGGCCCAGCAAACGGTTTCAAACAGGGTCTGTAGGCCTATGGGTGGTGTCCATCAGGTGGTCTCAGCGGGCCACAATGTGGTCTCCACGGGTAGGCCCGCGGGTTTCTGGCGGGCCCCGGGTCAGACCCACAGGTGTCTGAGGGGCCTCGGGTGGTTCCCACGGGGGTCTGAGGGCCCTCGGGTGGTCCCTACGGGTCCGTGGTGCCCCCACAGCAGATGTGGGTCTACCAGTTCTTCCCCGCAGGTGTCCCCCATGGACCCGCCTGCCTGGTACCGTGAGCATCCGAGGAGACCTCAGGTGGTCTCCAGAGGTCCCCACAGACCTAAGGAACCAAACCTGTATGTAAAAAAAATAAACCTGTCCTATACATTTAAATACATAAATACACCCCCACCCCCCACACACATACAGTACAGTAATGTGCAAAAAAACTATTATCCAGATATGGATAATAGATTATTTTCCCATTATTAAACACATAAATCAGCATAAACAAATTGAGTTTTACTTACCCCCTGGCAATGGTGGGCATCCGGTCATCAAACGGCCACCGTTGGCAAAAAAAAACATAGCAAATATTTTCAAATGCCAGTTAACCCCTTAATCACCTTAGTGGATAATAACCGCAACAGTAGTTAAGGGGTTAACCCACCCTGCCCCCATTCATTTGTACAGTGGAATATATATATATATATATATATATATATATATATATATATATATATATATATATATACATATATATATATATATATATATATATATATATATATATATATATATATATATACAAATATAACTGTATGCTCATCTGCATGTCTTAGGCAGGTCTGCAACCCCGCCTTTCCCCATTATCACCCAGCATACAGCACTTCCACTGCAGCAAGGGATTCTGGGAAATGACATGCAAATGAGCACACAGTGTGACACTGTGTGCTCATTTGCATGTCATTTCCCAGAATCCCTTGCTGCAGTGGAAGTGCTGTATGCTGGGTGATAATGGGGAAAGGCGGGGTTGCAGACCTGCCTAAGACATGCAGATGAGCATACAGTTATATTTGCATATTTGCTTTCCTGTGGAGGTTTTTTTTCACTTTTTTTACTCACCATAACTTAACTCAGTATTATGGTATATATATATATATATATATATATATATATATATATATATATATATATATATATATATAATAGATATATATAGAGAGAAAAAAGAGAAAAAGCACTTTCACACAGCCTTCCAGGTAGAGGAGACAGTCTTCTGACACCGGGGTGAAAAGCTTGGCCTGTTTATTTTGCCATACAAATGCTACAGCAGATAACAGGAGTAAATCAAACAAACAAAACAAAAGTCTTTTTCTCAGCATAACACAGCTTTTCAGCACACCTCCTCTTGAGAGTAAAACAGCCCTGTCTTGCTCTGTTTAGAGCAACCTTTTAATCATCTCCCTGCTCAATCAGCTGCTCCAGTACTTTGAAAGCTGGGAGAGCTAGAAGTCCCGGTCTGGATTCCCCTTGGGAAATCTCAAAATCGTGGAGTGGAGCAGAAACACTGCACTAATTTAGGGCCGTAATATCCTCTTTTCACTACTGTTCCCTCATATCTGTCACAATATATATATATATATATATATATATATATACACACACACACACACACACACACACACACACAGACACACACACACACACACACACACACACACAATTTAAATTTGTCATGTATTTAAAGAAATATATCATTATGTCTTTATACTTGAAAATTATATATATATTTTTAATCTAACCAGTACATAGGGGCTTATGCAGAGAGGAACGTTAAAAAAGATTAAAATGGCTGTAAAATAGCCACAGATTTGCCGTTAGTGAAGGTTTTATGCAGAGAACGTCGTTAACTCATTTCGGCAAAAAACTGCAAATTGCCAACTTTTTCTGGCTATTTGAAACTCGCCATACTAATGCACATATTGGCGTGTTCCAGAGTTTCGGAGCTTCTGGAATACAACGCTATATTAGCATGGCGAGTTTCAGGTTCTCGCCACGAGTTTGGCGAGTTTTACAGCTCTGAAAAATTTTCAGAGCACTTTTAAAAATCGCGCCATTTTCTCCCGAGTTTAAGGATTTCTGGCTAGTTTTTTCACCAGAAGATGGCGCTATTTCCTTATCTATGCTCTCTGCATAAGCCCCTTAGTTATGTGCCGTCATTACTTCCGCAATAAACTGAAACAAATGTTTGCCTAAAGAACTAAAGAAACTCAACCCATAAATGATTGAATAATAATATACATATATTCACATATTTCTTATCCACAATATGTTCATTACGGAAAGAATGAACAACATACTGATGCAGCGGCCATTATTCGATCATTTCGTGGGTTGTATTACTTTGCATACCTGGTCTTATTCCATGATTTCTTAAAACATTTCCACGTTAAGACGCGAGTTTACTAGTGTTTTGATAAAGTGCAGAAATTTGCAATTTTAGCGTTGTCTGCAATATTGCCGAGAAACTCAAGTGGGTGATCGCGAGTTGTTGTATTAAAAATCTAATTGCAATTCAACCTGTCTTTTATTGCCGTACAGTACTTGTGTGTGTAATAGTAATTTGAAGATTAACGTTACGTGTTCATATACTGTACATGGGAAAAAAATACTTCTGAGACTCCTTAACCATACACAAATCATCAAACTGTACCAATATGTAGAAGATTAAAAAATATGAACACACACAACAAAAAGTATATTTAACGAATTAAATATTTTATTTGTACAGGATAATAAAGTTAAAATGAATAATACAAAAATACAACATCGCCTCTTCTTCCGAATGAAAAATGTATATTTCGCGCATGCGTGTATGTAAAATTGTAACCTTGTTGAAACACATATACGTGTCATCACATTTCTGCGTATGCGTGTACGTCAAATTGGAACTTTGTTGAAACGCATATGCATCATCACATTTCTGCGCATGTGTTTATGTAATATTGCAACCTTTTTCTGTGCATGCATGTCATTATGTAACCTTGGTCAGAATTAATTTACTGTACAGTAATATACAGTGCATTTCCTCACAGAGTCGCTAGATACTGTATCTGCTAGACAGTAGTACAGTACTGCTGTTAGTGTATCTACTTGTAACGGTATTTCTGAACCGGCCTGACCCACCCAATCTCACATTGGCCCCTGTGGTCTAACCGGCCCCCATTACAGTGTGGTAGTGTCTGGTGGTGCACCTGTTGGCAACAGGACTCCTGAGTCTCCCGCATGATGGTGTGTGGGGAGAACCCATCCAGACAGGCAGCTGAGGTAGTGTGCTGAGTCTCACCTAGTTCCAGTGCAGCGCCTCCACCTCATCAGGGTCCCTGCGTCCGCATGGGGATGATCCTGTTGAGGAACTCCTTCGTGGTGCTCCTCTCTGTACATTCACTCCACACATGTACACGAGAGGGTTTGTGAATGAGAACATCTTTATTGGTTGATGTGGGCTAGCTGCCCCTCGCAGTATATTCGTAGCCACTCATGTCCAGTCAGTGCCTCCCTTTAAAAGGTGTATCTCTCCTTAGATAGGGATTCCCTATCCCCGCAGGGATCACTGCCCTGTGCCAGGTCCCTGGACACAGTCTCTTCTCAGTTACTATAACATAACTAGAACTCTTATTAACTCAGGCTAGTACTTGAACTTGAACTCCTGCCAGAACTGGATGCAGATCTAACTTTAGACTCAGTGCTGTGCCTTATGTACACTCTGGAAGCTGACACACCTCTGACATCACTAACCATGGAGTCAGAGCATGTGACTACTCCCATCCATACAGAGGGCACCCCTCCATAATTACTGCTGGCATGACCACAACTTACCAGGCCTTACTGTCAGCAGGAGAGATGACTGTAGCCATTTTACATGACCGCTACATTCTGTAAATAGTAAAAACAACTTTTATTTTCTAGATTCATACAGTATAGTATTTTGTTCATACTGTATAATGTACAGTATATCAATGACACATATTTATATATTTAAATACCTGTAGAACTTTAGGTATAGTACTACTGTAAGTGTCTAAATAGTAAAAACATAAACACACCAAAAAGTATATTTAAAGAATGAAAAAAATTATATCTACAGGATAATAAAGGAAAAAAGAATACAAAAATACAACATCTCCTCTTCTTCAAATTTACAATCTTGTCTTTTTCATCTTCAAAATGGATGGTGCTTCTTGGAAATCTGGGTCTGTCAAGAAAGAGACAATATTCTATATTATCAACCGCACCATACATTATGCAATTCTGATTTTGTTTTTTTTGGGGGGAGACATGACTTGGGGAACATTACATTATGACTACATTGTGCCATACATGAAAAAACTATTAAAACATGACGCTAGCTCAGTCCATTAATATACAGTATCTTCTGCATTTTGGGAGGTTGGAGGAGACAAGCATGCATGGCATTGGGTACAGCACTTTACATTAGGACTATAGGTTCACATTAGGTGTTTGGGGTGAACTTGATGGAACTCCAGGGAAGAGCCCTTGTATGCCTCAAAAGACCATAGATGCTATCACTCATGGTTCTCAAAAAAAGACTGGTAACATTAAAATAGCGCTTCACTTCTTCCATAATTGTTTTCCTTAAAATTGTAGAAAGACCCTTCTTGTATTTATTGCCTTCATAATTAACATGTTTGGTCCACTCACTGTACATCTCAAAACTGACGTGGTGTTTAAAGATGAACTGGGCATTTTTCTGAGGTAGAAAACCCCATCTAATCTTGTATTTCTCCCTGACGCTCTGGGTCAGGTCTCTCAGCATTATGTCTGGGAGCTGTATAATCCTTAGAGCTAGAGCAGGTGTTCTTCTGGCAGTGGGCGAGGGTAGCCAGTCTGGGAGGATGCTTTCCTCCTGTCGTGGCCTAGCTCTTACCCGGGTTGTCATCATCTCCAAAGGAAGGGTATACATGTATCCTGGAGACAGAGGGGGGTCAGCGTGGGGGGTCCAGTGCTGTGCTTGGTGTTGGCACCGTGAAGGACAGATCTTGGGATTGAGAGGGTGCATAGGGGGGGTATGCGGTTCCTCCATGGGAGAATAAGGTGCCTCCAGGTCACCCTCCTGCTCCTGTGTCGGGCATACAGGGGAAGGGACTCCAAGCAAAGAATAAAGCCCCGCAATGTTCCTCTCAATCTTATCTAGATGAACACCCATGCACCTATCCATATTCTCCTTGCACTCCAAAAGACGGTTTATCTTGGCCTTCATTCTGTCGCTGTATTGATCTGTTGAGTTGTTAGGGATTTTGATACCATTAAAAACATCCAGCATGCGGACGAGCAGGCTGGATTTGGTGCAAGGAGTACTTGTTTAATCTGGACGAACATCTGCGTGGCTGGGTGCTGGATGAGGTGAGCTTGGGTTTTCCGGACGAGCACCCCACAAAGGGTCAGAGTGTGCAGATGTTTGGGAATCGGTGGCGGTGGGTGCTGGCAGTGAAAATTACAGGATGTCCGATTTGGCTTCGGTGGGTACAGGGACACTTCTTGGGCCCATCCAAACATGATCATTGTTGATTTTGGCCATTTTCTTCTTCAGATTCAAAGGGTCAGGGTTCTTTGCCTTGGGAGCCTTCGGAACCTTTTCGCTAGACACCTTTAACATTGGCTTTGGCTTGGAAAAAGCTTCCAACTTTCACTTTCTTGTGGTCGGCACAGCAGAAGAAAGCAGATTCCTGCGTTCGTAGAATCAGGGTTGATCCATAGAAGCAGATGGAAGAATGCACAATACAGTATCTGTATAAAAGCTCGTTCAGATAGAAATCAGCGTGTGGGAGCATATACAATTTGTGTCACCTTTTATGCACTGTATCCCTTTTGGAATTTTTTTGTCGGGCACGAACCTGCGCTGCAGGTGTTAAAAATGGGTGCATACAGTACTTTACCTCTCGAGGTGCATTATAAATAAACCATCACTTTTGTTGATTCAATGCACATTGATTATACATCAAATATACATTCCTCTGTGCTTGATTTATTTTCTAAAGCAGCGATGCAGAAGAAAGTTATATCAAAGGATCTCAGCATGAGAATACAGGATATGTACAAGAGAGGATACAAATTTTACAGATCAAACTCTGGTTACTTACTTCGGGCTTCAATTTAGCACAAAGCACTGTCAGCTATCATGCCCGTAGCCAGACAAAAAGTGTAAAGCGGAGTCCTCCAGTCACAACAAAGTAAGTATTTTTATTTTCTTTCTGCAAATACTTTATTACATGTATAAGCTTCTAGCATATCAAAATTCATTTTTTTGTTTACTTGTTTTCTTTGCAATTCTTTTAGAGCCAGAAAATTACTGTACTACTTTAAGAAGAAAATAGAACATTTTTTTTCTCTTGCTGATTTATTACTCTAAACGCATCTTGCATATCAAAATGCATTTTTTTGTTTACTTGTTTTCTTTGCAATCCTTTTAGAGCCAAAACTTTATGTACTACTTTTAGAAGTATAATTTTAAATATATGTCATGTATTTGTTTTAAAATATTTTTGGGCCTAACAAATTGTTCTTTTTTATTTTATTTTTTATTTATAAAAATGTTTTACCAGGAAGTAATACACTGAGAGATACCTCTCGTTTACAAGTATGTCCTGGGCACAGTGTTATAAAAAAATATATGGTTACGATAAAAGAACAGGGTTATACAGGTAATTCATAGACATTTCATGGACAGATAAAGTTGGAAAATTGGGTAAAGGGGATAAAGGGCTTATGTGTTTCAGATAGAAATAGAGCAGCTTCAACATCACTTTAACATCAACTAACATCAGCGAACGGCAGCAAACGGCTCACGCCCTTTGGCTGCCCTTCGGCTGCGCCAAAGGCTGTGCGCCTTTGGAGCAACGCAGATGTACGCTGGGTGGGTGAGGTTGAATCTGGTGCGTCTGTGAACAAAAAGATCTTTTCTTTGTCCCCTTGGCTCATTAACATTCCAGTGGGTGGGGTTGCCGATTCAACAAAGAACAAGCTTGCTTTAAACTGTAGGACCGTAAGAGTCTGGTGGACGAAATCAGCAAGGCTAATGATGAGTGCTGTGCAGCAACAGTCAAGACTGTGCTAGAGAACAGTCACAATATCACAGCAACTGAGACCAGCATCAGGGTGATGAGATGTCAATTGGGATGGAAAAATGGTTGTGTCAAGCAAGTGTCTTATTGTAATAAAGTAGATACACGAAATCTAGGGGGAGCATAAAGGAGAAACACACAAAGGCACAGAAAATCTAAGTGCAGAAGAATTGCAGGGTGGACAAAATTCAGCTCCTAATCTTGGCTCGTACAGAGTGTCTACTTACAAACTGAAAGAGTTGTAACAGCAATAGAGAGGCTAAGGCAGTCAATCCATGGTGGGTCCTCAAAAGAAAAGCGACCACAGTACGCAAGATGATATATCCCAAATGTAGAGAGAGAGAGAGAGGAAAACACTACATAGCACAGATCAACCAGGTATAACATTTTAATCTAAATGATAAAATGCGCACTTACAATGTGTCAATTAAAATCGGGCCTATCACACTTCAATAGTGTATAAGAGAGACCGTCTGCAAGCCAGCTCCCTGTCCCATGGCTCCCGATAGACCACCGTCTCCAGCCCCTGCCCCGTCGCGTCACCGCAAGACCGGGCGTCTGACGTCAGATCCGGTTGCACTCCGGTGGCAACCCAGCTTCCTGCGGTTCCTCTCCAGACTGCTCCGTGTAGCAAGGTGACTGCCACTCTACGCGTTTCGCCACATAGTCACGTCGGCTTCGTCCGGAGTGTGGAGTCTCATTCTTAGTTTGTTTCTTAAATAGCTTGTGCAATCATTGTTCATGCATCTCACATGTTAATACTATGCTAATTTAGGGGTTAATATTAACTGCTGAATCTAAGTGCACTTTGGACTATGGTGGTAAAACTACCAAACTGAGTGAAAAAGAAGTCAGGATATGAAAGGATCGGGACAAAGAGCACAATGTATAAAGTAAAATGATAAAGAGCCTAATGTCAAGATAAGTTCCTAATATATTTAAGTTGGAATTCCTGAACGTAATATTCAAATGCTAACTCATAAATTCCATCATGAATTCACAGGGCATATACAATCCTAATAATAATAAAACATTAAAACAGAATTTTATACACATAATATTAAAATTAAAGCAAAAAACGAATTTATGCACATAATATTAAAATCCTGATAAAATATTTAACAACAATTTAATATTCATATAATAGGATATAGAGAAATAAGGATCAATACCAAAATGAGCTTCCAAAAATCAAAGCTGGAATTCCTAAACGGAAAACTCAGGGCATACATAATCCTAACACTAATAAACAAGGCAAATTTTATACACATAATATTAAAAAATCCTCCTAGAATATTAGCAGAAATTCTAATTTTAAGCAGAATAACCTAAAGGCAGAATGATCCTAAAGGGAGATGAAAAAGATTATATATATATATATATATATATATATATATTTCTCAAACCGTTGTATGCGTGTCTGTTTGTCCTGTCTCCCTGTGTCTAGGGGCAATCCCATTGGACCTTTGGTCTGTCACTCCGCCTCAGGCCAATGAGATGGCTCTCTTGGCCCACCCGCCCCCGCACACCTCTCATTGGTCTGAGGCGGAGTGACGGGCCAAAGGACACACACACCTCCTGCCCAGGTAAGTAACTAAACCGCCACCTCCCCTCCCAGCGCACACCCCTGCCACCGCCTCAAACCCCTGTGCCTCCCACTGCCTCAAACCCCTGTGCCTATCACTGCCTCCAACCCCTGTGCCTCCCCTCCCAGCACAAAACCCCTGTGCCTCCCCCCCAGCGCAAAACCTGTGTGCCTCCCCTCCCAGAGCAAAACCCCTGTGCCTCCCGCTGCCTCCAACCCCTGCGCATCCGCCCTCCCTTCTGCCATTGCCTCCAAGCTGACACCCCGGCAGCTAGAGTCAGTGGGGGAGCGGCCGCACGGGAGCAAGCACCGGGGACACAGCGGGGGAGCAGACAGATGGCCGGGGGAGCGGCCACAACATGCTGCCTCCTGCCTCAGATCCGCGTGGGAGCGGGCGGACGGGTGAGAGAGCGGCCAGACGCTTGCACGTGCCCCCGTCTGCCGACGTCCACAACAGACGGAAGGTTTCGGGGGGGACAGACAACCGGCAGACACTAGGGGAAGGGGGAGCAAGTGGCCACATGATACATTATTTTTCACTTACCTCCCCCCCTCACCTCCCGCACGCCCCCCCACATCACCCCCACCCCTTCCCCCCACCCCTTCCCCCCCAATTGAGTCCCCTAGGTGTCAAACTCCCCAGACGATGGATCCAAAATGTCTCCTTCCTCAATAGTTCGAGTTCCCTATCTCACCCTCTCCAATGTTGTGGGACTTGCTCAATGGCCGTGTATGTTAGACCAGTTGGATCTCCCTTATGGTATAGTGAGAAATGGTTGGATATGCTATGGTGATTAATTGTCTTTTGATACTACTTAAATGTTCGACAATTCTTGTTCTAATGGGTCTCATAGTTTTGCCCACATATTGAAGTTTACACAGACATTCAAGCACATAGATAACATAATCTGTCCTACTGTACATGTGAGTCATGTTTTGTGAGAATTTGTGAGAATTTCTTTCCCTAGTTCCGGATAGGCCCAATGTATTATTTAGAAAAGCTTGTAATCTGAAAAACAAATTGGCACCAAGCGCACTCAGACAAAAGGAACCCAATCAAACCAATTGGCTGAAACACAGTAAAGGGTTCTTTGGGTGTATGACATGCCGGGCATGCCAATTTAAGTCTCCTATGTAACGTACGTGCTTGCCACAAACTGGTACCGGACCGCGGGGCTGAGGTGGGGATGTATAAGCACCGACCTTAAGCCATAGAGTCAGGTCCAGAGTGCGGATTCCGTAATCAGACATAGCCAGGTCAGGATTGGAGAAAGTAGGGTTAACGTTATCCAGGCAGGGGTCAAGGCAGGCGGCACAGAAGCGGTGTTCGAGGAAACAAGCCTAGGTCATCAACAGGAAATCTTGGGTGAAGGTACTTCAGGGATAGGAACAGGAACTGGAAATCCAGTGCTACAGCACAGAACGGCACCCCCTAGCCGGGTACAGCCGAGAGTGGTGGAGACAACTGGGAACAGAAACTGCAGAATCCAGTGCTACAGCACAGAACGGCACCCCCTAGCCGGGTACAGCTGAGAGTGGTGTAGACCACTGGGAACAGGAACTGCAGAATAAAGTGCTTCAGCACAAAACGGCACCCGCTAGCCGGGTACAGCCGAGATTGGTGGAGACCACTGGGAAAAGGAACTGCCAACAGGAAGGCCACAGGAAACAGAGGTGCAGACATACCACAGGAAACACTGGGGACACCAGCGTAGCCGCTTCAGCGCGGCGGCGAAGTCTGCCAGGAACAAGGGAAGAAGCGCCGGGGCTGCTAAGCAAGAAGGCCTTGTGAAGCAGGGGACTGGAAGCAGGATACCAGGCACAAGGAGGCCTAGCAGGCCAAACAGGGAGTCTGTGACAAGCAAAGTCACTTGCAACTTGGATTGCAAAGTCTATGTCCAGCAACTTCCTGAGGGCGGGGCAGGCACTAAATAGCACAGGAGGCCAATCAGGCCAGAGCTGCACAGGAGGCAGCAGAAGGCAGGTGATTGCAGAAGCAGGGAATAGTTTGTCTGGAACCTACAAAGCTCCGGATGGATGGGCTCCAGCCAAAGCCAGGAGTGGATTCCTGACATCCAATTAGCAACAGTTTCAGCTCTAATGTCACGGGTGAAATTTTTAACATCAAAACATGTCTCACATGTAGGACAGATCATGTTATCTATGTGCTTGAATGTCCATGTAAATTTCAATATGTGGGCAAAACTATGAGACTCATTAGAACAAGAATTGTCGAACATTTAAGTAGTATCAAAAGACAATTAATCACCCATAGCGTATCCAACCATTTCTCACTATTCCATAAGGGAGATCCAACTGGTCTAACATACACGACCATTGAGCAAGTCCCACAACATTGGAGAGGGGGAGATAGGGAACTCGAACTATTGAGGAGGGAGACATTTTGGATCCATCTTTTGGGGAGTTTGACACCTTGGGGACTCAATATGGAGTTATATATTGTTCCCTTCCTCAAATGACATGTCCCTTTAACTATATCCCTAATGTTGATATATATCCCTCTCTTTTTCATCTCCCTTTAGGATTATTCTGCCTTTAGGTTATTCTGCTTAAAATTAGAATTGCTGCTAATATTCTAGGAGGATTTTAATATTATGTGTATAAACTCTGCCTTGTTTTATTAGTGTTAGGATTATGTATGCCCTGAATATTCCGTTTAGGAATTCCAGCTTTGATTTATTGGAAGCTCATTTTGGGATTGATCCTTATAGCACTATATCCCATTATATGAATATTAATTGTTGTTAAATATTTTATCAGGATTTTAATATTATGTGCATAAAATCGTTTTTTGCTTTAATTTTAATATTATGTTTATAAAATTCTGTTTTTATGTTTTATTATTATTAGGATTGTATATGCCCTGTTATTCATGATTTATGAGTTAGCATTTGAATATTACATTCAGGAATTCCAGCTTAAATATATTAGGAACTTATCTTGACTTTAGGCTCTTTATCATGTTACTTTATACATTGTGCTCTTTATCCCGATCCTTTCATATCCTGACTTCTTTTTCACTCAGTTTGGTAGTTTTACCACCATAGTCCAAAGTGCACTTATATTCAGCAGTTAATGTTAACTCCTAAATTAGCATAGTATTACCATGTGAGATGCATGAACAATGATTGCACAAGCTGTTTAAGAAAAAAATTAAGAATGAGACTCCACACTCCTGACGAAGCCGACATGACTACGTGGCGAAACGCGTAGAGTGGGTGTCACCTTGCTACACGGAGCAGTCTGGAGAGGAACCACAGGAAGCTGGGTTGCCACCGGAGTGCAAGCGGATCTGACATCAGACGCCCGGTCTTGCGGTGACGCGACGGAGCAGGGGCTGGAGACGGAGGTCTATCGGGAGCCGCCGGACGGTGAGCTGGATTGCTGACGGTCTCTCTTATACACTATTGAAGTGTGATATGCCCGATTTTAATTGACACATTGTAAGTGCGCATTGTATAATTTAGATTAAAATTTTATACCTGGTTGATCTGTGCAATGTGTCCACAGCGTATATGTGAATAAAGAATACAAAAATATATAGTGTATGGTCTATCACTGAGTTGTAGGCAATCAGAGTTTAACAATTTTCCACTCACATTTGTAAGGTTTAGGAACAGCAGTATATAGACACTTCTCTCTCTATTAGCAGCAAGAGTAAGATGGTAGTGTAGAAGACTAAATACACTTCTTTTTCTAATGAAAGCAGTCTAGTTGATAGGTGTACAATCACGATCTCACCGTGGCTCGTTCAGTCAGGGATGTGTGCCCTGTAGATGTAAAACAGAACAAACTCACAATGGTATAGTATATCAAAAATATCTATTGGATGCAGGTAAGTAGACATATAATACACTCACATTGCGGTGTACAGGGCGAGGCGTGGTACCAGCACAGGACACTCAGCGTCTTGATACATGGCGTGCGTCTCCGTCTCAGACTCCTACATCACTTCCGGTGATGACTCGTCTCTGGACGGTGCTAGATGGGAGGCCCACTATCACCGTAATGCTGGTCACTCTGCGGCTGTCAGGAAACTGGATTCTGCGCTTTTTCGCTGATTAGCTTTGTGAGGAATCTGTTTCCGACTAGTGTGGTGGGGTTTATATAGGCAATCTCCCCTGTTGCATTAGAATTGGCGCTCACAAGTGAAAGGCGACACTACACATAATGTTGTTTCCAAATATGCCTAATGTGATTGCAGACCTAAGCATCAGATACTTTTATACATCAAACATAAAATATAGAAATAATTTAATTGACATAGTAAAATGATAAAATATAAAGTAAAACATAAAACCAATGAATTAGTAAACGCGATCGATCTTAAATTGAAATAACAGTTGGAATCTGTGGGGATAGATGAGAAAGACGCATATGAGGATCAGCATATATAGACACTTTAGGTGATAAGGTAATTTAAGGTCTAATTATTAAACAATAAAAATATAATCTGGTAGAAGTATAAAATTATCTTAAAATAATCTAAAAATAATCTTAAAAAAAACCAGTATGCATTATTGTAAATAGTTATATGATAAAGGCTCCTATGTCTAACTCTTTAGTTAGACCTCTTGGAGTTAATGTATTCATTTTATGTATCCAGTAGGTTTCACGCTTTGCCAGTGTATTAAGCCTACTGCCTCCCCTCCAATGTGTGGGATATATTCAATGCCTTTATACGTGAGGTGTTTCGTATCTGACTGATGTTTAATTTTGAAATGTAGTGACACTTGGTGAGTATGTAAACCTTTTTTAATGTTGCCCAGATGTTCCAGTATTCTTATTCTGAGTGGACGTGATGTCCTACCAATATATTTGAGTCCACACGGACATTCAAGTAAGTATATAACATAGGCTGACTTACAATTAATGTAGTTCTCAATGGTAAATATTTCTCATGTGTAATTAGATTTGAATGTGAATTTCTCTGTTTGTTTATGCATGCAGGCTTTACACATAATGCAGCCATAATATCCCTTAGGTTTATCTAGCCAAGTTTTACCAGTTGTTAGCTCCTTTTTTTTTAATGTTGTGGGGGCAAATTATCCTTTTAGAATGGGAGCTTTACTAAAAATTTCACTTGGTGTTTCAGGTAGGGGATGTTTGAGTATTGGGTCATTCAGAAGAATGTGCCAGTTCCTCTGGATGACCTTTCTTATATTTTGTGCTTCTCTATTATATTCTGTAATAAAAGAAATCCCAAAGTTGTTGTCTTTCATTTGTGTTTTTTTGGTGGATTTATCAATTCTTTGCGGCTTACTTTATCTACTTTCTCCTTTGCTGTTATAATAATATCTTGTTTAGTTACGATCCTTAATTTTTTTACTAGATTATTAGATTGTTCCTCATACACGCTACTGTCCGTACACTTGAGATTGACCCTTCTTAGCTGGGCATAAGAGATATTTTTGATCCAGCTGGGGTCATGACAACTAGACTCAAGTATAAATTTTTTTGAATCTACAGATTTGAAGTAGGTTTTTGTTTTAAGGCTACTATTATCTACATACAGAATTAGATCTAAAAATTCAATTTCTACTTGACTTGTCTTACATGTGAACCTAAGATTAAGTTTATTAGTGTTAAATGAGGCTAAGAAGGACTCTAGTGATGTTTGGTCGCCTCCCCAAATAATTACAATATCATCTATAAAACGGCGATTTAGGACCAGATTCGCCCCGAGCTCGGACACGGGCCATATGGAACTCTCTTCCCATTGGCCCATGAAGATATTTGCGTAGCTCGGAGCATAGAATCCAGTTTTCTGACAGCCGCAGAGTGACCAGCATTACGGTGATAGTGGGCCTCCCATCTAGCTCTGCCCAGAGACGAGTCGTCACCGGAAGTGACGTAGGAGTCTGAGACGGAGGTGCACGCCATGTATCAAGACGCTGAGTGTCCTGTGCTGGTCCCGTGATTTCGTACCACGCCTGGCACTGTACTCCACAATGTGAGTGTATTATATGTCTACTTACCTGCATCCAATAGATATTTTTGTTATACTATACCATTGTGAGTTTGTTCTGTTTTACATCTACGGGGCACACATCCCTGACTGAACGAGCCACGGTGAGATCGTGATTGTACACCTATCAACTAGACTGCTTTCATTAGAAAAAGTAGTGTATTTACTCTTCTACACTACCATCTTACTCCTGCTCCTAATAGAGAGAGAAGTCTCTCTATACTGCTGTTCCTAAACCTTACAAATGTGAGTGGAAAATTGTTAAACTCTGATTGCCTACAACTCAGTGATAGACCATTCTACACTATGTCAATCTTTCCTCTTTATTATATGCTACACTGAGTGATAAATCCTGAGAGGTGTACATACAAGACACAGATTTCAAGACCTCTCCACGTTATTCATCCACACACCAGTTGGAGAGAGAAGTGTCTCCAACATGCCCTCTGACATCTTGTAATCTATGAGTGTAAAGCTAACAACTTTTTCAGACAGGACATTGAGTCATATAGTATTGCACTATCTATTTTTGTATTCTTTATTCACATATACGCTGTGGACACATTGCGCTCCCCTCAACTGGAAAACACAGAAGATTCGTATAGATCTTGAACAGATCTACAGAGGGTTTTTTCTTGCAGCTGCTACCTTATTTTATCACATTTTTGTTATTCACTATTGGTGGTGGTTTATGCTATATTGTATACACTTGGTTATCATTTATCTATGTGATATCTTTAGAAGAGTCCACCTTTATTATCATGCTATTCACATTGGCACTTATTAATTAGGAGCGCTGATCGCACCCCCTTCTTTTCACTATGATCTGTGCATTGCAGTGTTTTCCTCTCTCTCTCTCTACATTTGGGGTATATCATCTTGAGTACTGTGGTCGCCTTTCTTTTGATGACCCTGAGCTGATACCCACCATGGATTGACTGTCTTAGCCTCTCTAATGCTGTTACAACTCTTACAGTTTGTAAGTAGACACTCTATACGAGCCAAGATTTGGAGCTGAATATTGTCCACCCTGCAATTCTTCTGCACTTAGATTTTCTGTGCCTTTGTGTGTTTCTCCTTTATGCTCCCCCTGGATTTCGTGTATATACTGCAACATTTGAGACAAGTGAAGACTAATCCTACCAGAGGGTTTGAGCAGGGGGTGAAATTTCATTATTTTTGTGTTACCATCATTTGGTATATCACTATTATTCACGTATATGTGTATGATTCTTGCACCTTATTTTTTTTTAACTTTATTTAAAGTGTTATTATCACTTCACTACAGCTGCGGCCGCCTTTATCCTAATGCGGCCGGATCCGCGGTGCTCTGATAACCGCGGCCAGATGCGGTATATTTTCTTTTTTTCCGGAGCGCTTTCCGTTATGTTATCGCTCTGATTTTTTGCGCTGTCTGCTATACTGCAATACCGTCTAAATACACAGGTGGGCGTTCACGAGCTGTTGTCTTAAAAGTCTAATAAGTCTAATGCATGTCTAATCATTAAGTCTGTGTGTGCGCGCGCAGTATTTGTAAAATGGAGGATTTACAGTATACAGTATTACAAAAATATAGCGTTGCGTCTTCTTCGAATATAAAATTATCACATTTCTATACAGTACTGTATGTACTGTATTACAGTACTTTGTAATCAGTACTTTTACTTGTTTTCATACTCTTTTTATATTATGCGTGTACCGTACAGAACTGTATGTCTCATTTGAACACTGTTGAAACGCATAGGCGTGTTACAGTATCACATTTCGGAGCATACAGCGCTCTCCCTCTCGCCCCCGCACACACACAAGGCTAAAGCACTATTTCAACTTCTTATCTACAGTATAGAACACCTCTCCCAGCCAGATGGCTTTCTGAAAGGCAGATGGGTTTCTGGCTTCAATCATCCCGAAACTGTCATCACATTCCTGCGTGTATAACGTACAGAGCCTGGTGTCACATTTCAGCACCTGCGTGTAATCCTCTTTGGGAAGGGACCTACAGTAGTTGATAATTAATGCGCATGCGTGTATAACTTCACAATCATGTGGAAGTTTAAGTCTGGAAAAAAAAATATTTGTTTTTGTTGCTGTTTTTGTTTCGTTTCCAGACATGTGTGCCTTCATAAAAATTCTTTTTATTCTGATATTCTATCAGTACTGTAGCTTTTTAATGCGACACTAGTCATTCACATGCTTTATGTGATTTGTATTGATTTGGGGGGGTGGGGATAAAAACATTATGATTACCTTTTGAATATACTGTATGTCTTTGAACTACAGTACAGCTAATCCTGCATGCAGCTTTATCCCCATCCCCCCCACAGAAACAGATAAGGCTCAAGGATTTCAACTTCTTATCGAGACCTCTCGCAAACCATTCATTTGCTAATGCTTGGCTTTGTGCTTTTAATCGTCCCGAGCCGAGCCTGGTGTCACATCTCTGCGCCTGCGTGTAATCCTCTTTGGGAAGGGATCTAGTTGATGATTAATGCGCATGCGTGTATAACTTCACATTCATTTTCAAATGCTTGGCTAATCCCTTATGCTAATCCATTATGATAACCCCCCCCCAACCCTTTGAGGCTTTGTTTACAGTAACGCATGCGCACTTGTGATAAACCCTTCTCGAATTGAATATGTTAATCTGATTATGTAACCAACAAATAAAAATGTAACCAATGAATAAAAATGTAAGCCTTCTTGAAGAATCCACCCCCCCTCCCCACACACATTCACAATGAATTTAAAGTTCAAAGAAAAAAAATGTGAATGTAGTGAAATATTTATTTTATCCGGAATAAAAAATACAAATAATAATTTTCAGTGTTTATCTTCTTTGTACACGTACAGTAGTGTAGAGTAGTGTACTGTAGTTCTTCTGTCAGTTGAAATTTGAGGGCCGGTGCATAATCATGGAAGAATGAAAAATACAAATAATCATGAATAATGCCCATTTATAATAATAAAAACAGTAATACAAATTTTTAGTCTCTCTTGTTCGTCATGGCCACATTGCATTCTGCAGTTCATTGAGAGAGGGGGGGTTTGTGTAAATCATGACTTTAGATACACTATACACACAGTTCACACAATTTACACATGATACCCCACCTCCCCCCACTCGTCCTTTTGTAGTGCAGCCAGCAGTCTCTGTAAAGGAAAGAAAAAATTAGTGCAGTTAAGTGCATATAATTGCTTTGTGTACAATAAAACTACTCCATATTGGACTACTGTATGCAGTTACTACTGTACACTGGAACTACTATACTGTAAAATACTTTGTAACAAGATTGGTAGTGCAGCTCTCTCTAAAAATTAAAAATTAGTGCAGTAAAGTGCATGCTGTATACTGTAAAACAATCAGTGCCATACTTACCTGTATCCTACTGTACTTGGTGTGCCTGTACTTACCATACTACAGTACTGTACCATACTACCTTCCTGATGCTTGCCCATTACGCTGTATTACAATGGGCAACACAGTCACAATATGGTCGATATATTTATTACATCGTTCCACGGAGAGCACATCGTTCCAAAAACTCATTATGCCATTCACCAACTACTCCTTTTTTGAGGGTTTCACCACTTTTCGGATATGGTCCTTCAGCTGATGCCAGATCATTTCGATAGGATTGAAGTCTGGTGATCTGTCATTGGAGGGGAAAAAAAGGAGAATTAGTTAAGTAGATACACAGTAAACAGTGGGAAAAAACGAGACACGGTTACCATACTTACTCTGCTGGCGTCTTCACCCAGTTGATACCGTAGGCAAGAATATGCGCAGTTGACGCGGTGTGCTTGGGATCGTTGTCCTGGTAGAAATGGTGACCATGTGAGAATTCACGTGTGATGTATTCCACAATCTTAGGCACTATTTGCTCTTGGAAAAAAAGCTTTATTCATTATTCCTGTAACAAGAAAAGAAAAGTGCTCAAAATAATGCACACTACAGTAGTACAGTACAGTGCTAAGGCTACAGCATGTGACTTTGTGCTTTATTTTACCATCAAAGATGATGATGCATCCTGGTCCACGCCTAGAGATGGCACCCCACACATGCATCTTCACTGGGTGTTTTGGACGCGGCTTCATAGACATGGGTCCTATTCTGTGGAATGCAAAGGTGGCAAATCTCTCCAGAGATACAGTAGACTCGTCAGTAAAGATGCAATTCTGAAAGGTTTCGCCACTGTCGATCCATGCCTGTGCCTGGACCACTCTCTTTATCTTGTTGACGTCCCTTATCATAGGGTACACTCTGTAATGACAGGAATAATTTTATAGGTACAGTACAGTTTATTAAACCACACTTTTCACCTCCTGTACTGTCCAGTACTAACCTCACACGTCCATATTTCCATTCAATTCTGCGTCTCATCTAATTAATGCTGGTCTCTGATACGGTTAGATTGTGATTTTTCTGCAGTGTCTTTGACCCTTAAGGCACTCTTCTCATCATTCTCTCCACTTATTCTGTCAACCAGAACAGTTGTCTCCCTACAGTTTAAAGGAAAAACAACAATACGTTACAGTAGTACAGGTACAGGTACATTTATGCTCAGGCCTACAGTATGGCCAAATATAGATATTATTTTAATAGAATAGTTATACTGTATAAATATATAGCGATAACAATAATAATAGATAGATACAGTATAGAATAGAGTTATATAAATATAAAGCGATAACAATAATAATAGATAGATACTGTATAGAATAGATTTATATAAATATACAGCGATAACAATAATAATAGATAGTTGGTCGGTTGTTTAAAGTGTGTGCAGTTAGAACCAGAAGGAAAGGGAAGTACTGGGTATACTAGCAGGGGTGGCTGTTTTTGGGGAGTGTGCAGTGGGTTAATCTATTTTTTAAGTGTGCTGTAATTTGAAGCCTGTAACTTTTTTGCCCTTTCTCCTGCCTGAGGCAAAGTGGGTGTGGTTGGTTCATTGGCTGGCCTAACACAACTACAGTGGGTGGGGTTAGTTAATTGATAACCTAACATATCTGGTGGGTGTCCCTATTTAAACAGAGGCTTCTAACAAATCCTGAGCTTGCTTGTACTGACTGATCTGTGTAGTTGATTTGAAGTGCTGGTTGTTTAAAGTGTGTGCAGTTTGAACCAGAAGCAGTTTGAACAAGGAAGCGGTTAAACAAGGTATAGTTTATTGAAGTACAATTTACTGTTAGTACTGTGACAAACGCCCCTCTTTTGTAGCGCTGACGTCTGTCTGGGTTCTTCCCGACAGTCTTCTAGGGTTAATTATACAACAAACAGGATCATGCAAAGTATTACGTTGCTTAACTCAGGCTTCTGCCTGCTTTATTTTCATCCAAATAAAGGACTGCAGCTTTAACATGTGTAGGCAGGAGGCACTCAGACATTAACCTTCAGCGGTTTACTCATATCAGTGTTATAGCATTTCACACAGTGTCACTTTTCAGAACCAAACCAAATCAAATAAACAAAATCCTATCCCATTCAGAGATCTAACTATACCGCAGCATCAGCCTCTCTAACTGCTGCTGGGCCAACTAACCTGGTTCCCCAGTTTAAAAGAATGCCCTCTCATTTAGGGTCACTAGATAAAGCATAGTCTTTTAGATACAGCAATAAAGATTTGTTTGTCTTATCTGTTCGTGGTGGGAACTCGGTCCCAAGTGTCCAGGCAAATTCTCTTGTACTGTGTTACTTGAAGGCGCCGTCCACCCCGAACTGGATGCAGGGGAGCAGTGAAAGCCCCAGTCTCCAGGCTCTAAGAAGAGAGACAGAATTGCAAACCTCTCTGCTCTAAATACCTGTGCTAGTGATTAGGAGAGCAGGTGAGGGAGAACAAGACACATGGTAATCTGTGGTCTGGATTTTCCATCCACCAGTCTGAGTTAATGTGAAGCTGTGGAATGGATCATTTTTAACTATTCCTGCACTTTCTGACCTAAAACGGGGCAGAAAGCTGCCTAGTATCTTTGGACAATGTCACAGTACTTATAAACTTCAGATTTGCTAGAATGAGGAGGATTGAAAATGCCACTCAATGCACATCTTGCCACATGTATGTGCACTTGGAGCAGCTGTTCCAAGGAGCATACCGCTGTGAGAGGTGTGAGCGGGTGGTTTCTTTAGAAGCAGAGATTGCTGATCTGAAGAGGCAACTTGTAATATTGAGGGACATTGGCAATCTTGAAAGGGATTTAGAGCTCACTGAGAAGGCCCTTGCTTCGACTAGTGGTGCAGATGGTGGCGCTGTTAGTGAGGAGCAGGTAGGTAGCTTGGTTGCTGTTAGTGAGGAGCAGGTAGGTAGCTGGGTGACAGTTAGAAGGAGAAGCAGGGGCAATAGGGAGAGGCAGGTCATTTCTGAGCTGACACCTCCCAATAGGTTGAAATCCTTGAGCCGTGTGTGCGCGGGGGAGGGGAGGGGGTGCGATCTGTGCTAGCTGTATGAAGTTCCAAGCTGTAGTTCAAAGACATATTCTCAACAGGTCATCATAATGTTTTGATCCCCACACCCCCAAATAAAAATCACAGTATTACAGTATGCCACCCAACTCAGAAAGAATGTACAGTACAATACTAGTGTGGAATTAAAAAGCAACAGTGCTGTTTGATTCTCATAATATCCATATTTGCTATGCAAGCCCATGGTGATAACCCCCAAACATATATACTGCATTTCTAAAACTTGAATCTCATAATATCCATACTTGCTATGCAAGCCATGGCGATGACCAAAAAAAAAAATAGCACAGTATAAATATTTAAAACTTGAACTATGGGGCAATAGGGAGAGGCAGGTCGTTTCTGAGCTGACACATCCCAATAGATTTGCCATGTTGAGTGAAGATATTGGGAATGTTGGGACAGAAATGGCAAGACTGGTGGAGACAAATTCCTCTAGCAGCCAGGGGAATAGTTCCTCCAGCACAGTGGGGACTCAGGATGCTCAGATAAAAAGAAAGATTGTGGTGGTAGGGGACTGCATTATTAGGAAGGTAGATAGGGCAATCTGTTGCCGGGACCATATGAACCGAACAGTTTGTTGTCTCCCGGGTGCTCGGGATCGGCACATTGTGGATCGGGTAGACAGATTGTTGGGGGGGGGGGGGGGCTTGGATTGACCCGGTGATCTTGGTACACGTTGGCACCAATGACAAAGTTAGAGAAAGATGGAGGGTCCTAAAAAATGATTACAGGGATCTAGGCCAAAAGCTTAAGGTAAGGACCTCCAAGGTAGTATTTTCTGAAATACTACCATTGCCATGCGCTACTGCAGAGAGACAGTCAGAGACCAGGGAGGATAATGCATAGCTAAGAAAGTGGTGCAGGAAGGAGGGGTTTGGGTTTTGAGAGCACTCTGACTCCTTTTCTGAGAGGTGCCATCTATATTCTATGCACGGATTGCACCTCAATGAAGAGGGATCTTCTGTGCTAGGGGGGAGAATGCTAAAAAGGTTGGAGGAGATTTTAAACTAGGATGGAGGGGGGAAGGGAATGAAACAGATAATGAACTAAATGGATGAGGATACAAGGTGGTATGGAGGTAGAATGGGGGCAAGTGCAAGTTTGACAAGCAGTGAGATACCCATAGTAAATACAGATAATACTAGAAAACTTCTAAAGACTAAACCAAGTGGAAGGAGCAGATAAGATAATAGTACAGGCTGAAAAAAAACTTAAATGCACGCTTGCTAATGCAAGAAGCCTGACAGATAAAATGGGGGAGCTTGAATTAATAGCTGCAATGGAGCAGTATGATATCATAGGCATTACTGAAACATGGTGGGATGAAACTCATGACTGGACAGTTCATTTAGAGGGTTATTCTCTTTTTCGGAAGGATCGAACAAATAGAAGGGAAGGTGGAGTATGTTTATATGTTAAACCGGATCTAAAACCTATTATAAGGGATGATGTCTATGAAGGGAATTATGAAAATGTAGAGACTTTGTAGATAGAAATTAGCAGTGGAGGTAAAAGTATAAAGAAAATGTTTGTGGGAATCTGCTATAAACCACCAAATATCTGTGAGATTGAGGAAGCTAAAATACTTTAGCAAATGGAGAAGGCATCAAAACTGGGTCATGTTTGCATAACGGGGGATTTTATTCATCCATACATAGACTGGGGCAATGAGATTAGCGTTACAACAAAAGGATACAGGTTTTTGGGGGTGCTTAAAGACAATTATATGACCCGAATTATTGAGGAACCAACCAGGAGAGGAGCAGTTCTGGATTTGGTCATATCAAACAATGTAGAAGTAATAACAAATATTCAAGTCCTGGAACATTTGGGTAACAGTGATCATAACATGGTCTCATTTGAAATAAATTATCAAAAAAAAAGATTACTTGGGTTCAACAAAAACCTTAAACTTTAGAAAGGCAGATTTTAATAAACTGAGATCTAATCTAGTAGTAATACAATGGGATGATGTTTTTGCAGGGAAAAAATGTAGAAGATAAATGGGCAGTCTTTAAAACATTGTTAGAAAAGCACACTTATCAGTGTATACCCTTGGGTAATAAGTATAAAAGAAATAAGTCAAAACCAATGTGGCTAAATAAACAGGTAGGGGAGGAAATGGACAAGAAGAGGAAGGCGTTTAGATTCTTTAAGTCAGAAGGGACAGAGACATCGTATCAGAATTATAAGGAATGTAACAAAAATTGCAAAAGGGCAAACAAATTACAGTAGCAAAAATGGATAATGAAAAAAGGATTGCAATAGAAAGTAAAGTCAACCCTAAAAAGTTCTTTAAGTACCTTAATAACAAAAAAATGAGAAAAGAAAATATAGGACCCTTTCAGTGTGAGATGGTTAGGCAGATTATTGGAGATAAAGAAAAAGCTGAGGTATTAAACAAATTCTTTGCCTCTGTGTTTACCAGGGAAGCATCAAGTTCAATAGTAGGAGGAAACCACAACCTCCATATTAATGAACAATTGGTTAACTGAGGAAGAAGTTCATAAGCGACTTGAAAAATGTAAAGTAAATAAGGCACCTGGCCCCGATGGCATACATCCAAAAGTTCTCAAGGAGTTAAGCTCAGTAATAGCCAAACCATTATATTTAAAATTCAAGAACTCCATTTCCACAGGCTCAGTACTACAAGATTGGCGTAAAGCAGATGTGGTGCCTATATTTAAAATGGGAGCTAGATCACAAGAGGGGATTTACAGAGCTGTAAGCCTGACTTCAATAGTAGGGAAACTACTTGAAGGTTTAATATGGGATAAAATTCAGGAATACCTAATGGAAAACAAAATTATTAGTAATAGTCAGCATGGATTTATGAAGGATAGATCATGCCAAACTAACCTTATTTGTTTCTTTGAGGAGGTAAGTAGGAATTTAGACCAGGGTAATGCAGTTGATGTGGTCTACTTAGATTTTGCAAAGGCTTTTGATACGGTTTCACACAAGAGGTTGGTGTACAAAATAAAGAAAATTGGACTCAGTAATAATATATGCACCTGGATTGAAAATTGGTTAAAGGACAGACAACAGAGCGTTGTCATAAATGGAAATTTTTCATGTTGAGCTAAAGTCGTGAGTGGAGTACCTCAGGGATCGGTACTTGGACCCCTGCTTTTTAACTTGAGGTTGGGATCGAGGACAAAGTCTCCATCTTTGCTGATGATACTAAATTGTGTAAGGTAATAGAATCAGAGCAGGATGTAATTTCTCTTCAGAAGGACTTGGAGAGACTGGAAACGTGGGCAGGTAAATGGCAGATGAGGTTTAATACAGATAAATGTAAGGTTATGCATTTGGGATGCAAGAAAAAAAAGGCGACTTACAAATTAAATGGAGATATATTGGGGGAATCCTTGAAGGAGAAGGATTTAGGAGTGCTTGTAGACAGCAGGCTTAGCAATAGTGCCCAATGTCATGCAGTAGCTGCAAAGGCAAACAAGATCTTATCGTGCATCAGACGGGCAATGGATGGAAGGGAAGTAAACGTAATTATGCCCCTTTACAAAACATTAGTAAGACCCCACCTTGAATATGGAGTACAATTTTGGGCACCAATCCTAAGAAAAGACATTATGGAACTAGAGAGAGTGCAGAGAAGAGCCACCAAATTAATAAAGGGGATGGATATTCTAACTTATGAGGAGAGGCTAGCTAAATTAGATTTATTTACATTAGAAAAGAGGCGTCTAAGAGGGGATATGATAACTATATACAAATATATTCGGGGACAATACAAGAAGCTTTCAAAAGAACTATTCATCCCACGGGCAGTACAAAGGACTCGGGGCCATCCCTTAAGGATGGAGGAAAGGAAATTTCACCAGCAACAAAAGAAAGGGTTCTTTACTGTAAGGGCAGTTAAAATGTGGAATTCATTACCCATGGAGACTGTGATGGCAGATACAATAGATTTGTTCAAAAAAGGTTGGACATCTTTTTAAATGGGAAAGGTATACAGGGATATACCAAATAAGTATACATGGGAAGGATGTTGATCCAGGGATTAATCTGATTGCCAATTCTTGGAGTCAGAAAGGAATTCATTTTTCCCCTTAAATGGAGTTTTTGTTTGCCTTCCTCTGGATCAATAAGTAAGTATAGATATAGGATAAAGTATCTGTTGTCTAAATTTAGCATAGGTTGAACTTGATGGACCTAAGTCTTTTTTCAACCTCATCTACTATGTAACTATGTAACTATGTAACTATAGATACTGTATGGAATAGAGTTATATAAATATACAGCGATAACAATAATAATAGATAGATACTGAATAAAATAGAGTTATATAAATATACAACGATAACAATAATAATAGATAGATACTGTATAGAATAGAGTTATATACAGGTATACAGTATAACAGATACACTGGCGACACACTTTATTCGAGCTCGGCTAGTCCCACGAATTCGGGTATACCCGGGTGTATTGAGGTTTGTGACTGTTTTCTGCCCGAGTGCATTGA
The DNA here is from genome assembly GCF_040206685.1 of Ascaphus truei. NCBI lineage: Eukaryota > Metazoa > Chordata > Amphibia > Anura > Ascaphidae > Ascaphus > Ascaphus truei. The sequence goes on along the minus strand of NC_134486.1, from coordinate 189,408,703 downwards.
GTTATTTTCCAGGCAGGGATTGAAGCATTTTATTCCCACTGGCTGCAATACTGCACAGTATATATATATATATACTGCATTACAATTCATGAATTTATGCCATCTGGTAGACACGCGAAGCATTGCAGCCTATTAAATCCTAATCATTATCATTTAACAGATCAGCCGCCCATCAGCCAGGCATGAACCCAGGCTGGGAAAGCAAATGCAACGGGGCTTGTCAGAGGTGAGGAGTGGCGCATTCAAGGTATCTGCCAGGTACATACTGGGTATTTGCTCGAATAAAGTGTGTCGCAGCAGTATATACACTACAGTATACAGTATAACATATACTGTATATAATAGATATATTATTAACGGTACTTTGTGTGTGTGTGTGTGTGTCATAATGTGAGTAAACTGTGAACTGAAATGGGGGGTTGTGAGTGCGTGAGTCATAATGAGTAATAATGAAGTGAGTGACAATTACTTTACAGTATACAGTGTTACAGTACTTACGCGGTAGTTACCGTTGGTGTCCTCTTGACTTTTTTGGTCTTACCGTGGGCATGATAGCTCATGGTTGCTCTGGTACAACGAGGCCAGAAGTACTTAGCCAGCGTTGAATATCTGCAATTCGTTGTCCTCTTGTGTACATCTCCTTTAAACTCATGCTGAGATCCTTAGAAATCTTTTTAACAGGCATCGCTGCGTGTAGAAAAAAATACAAGCACAAGAATGTAAATTCAATGTTTTGTCGATGTGTATTCAATGTGCAGTGAATCCACATAATGTATGGTGTATTTATACTTTAAGGAGTTACATTAGAATACGCCCACTTTTAACACCTGCACCTCGTCGCCATGCATAAAAGGTGACACACATTGCATAGCCTCCCACTCAATGATCTGTATCTGAACTTGCCCTTGTCCAGATACTGCATTGTGCCATCTGCTTCCATGGATCAACCCCGATTCTACGGACGCAGGAACCCACTCTCTTCTGCTGTGCCTGTCGTGCAGAAAAAGCGAAAGGCGGCAGCCGTTTCCAAGCCAAGGCCAAAGCAAAATGCTAAGGCTAATAAAGAAAACCTTCTGATGACTCCAAAGGCTACAGGTAAGGCTTTAAAGAAGCCTTATTATGTCAAGAAGAAATTCGGTGATGCACACTCAAAGCAAAACAAATGGTCACCTTCTGCATCAGCCCTCGCCGCCGCTGCCGCTTCTCTCCTGGAAAGCCAGAGGACACCTTCTCCATCAGCACTCGCCGCCACTGCTGCTTCTCTCCCGGAAACCCAGAGGACACCTTCTCCATCAGCCCTCGCCGCCGCTGCTGCTTCTCTCCCGGAAACCAGAGGACACCTTTTCCATCACTCCTCACCGCCGCTGCCGCTTCCCTCCCAGAAACCCAGAGAACACCTTCTCCATCACTCCTCGACGACTCTGTAATTTCTCTCCTGGAAATCTACAGGGCACCTTCTCCATCACTCTTCGACGACGCTGCCGCTTATTTCCAGGGAACCCCCCTCTCATCCTCTTATGCACCCATCCACCCAGATGTCCACAGCCCCCCATGCACAAGATCCAGCTCGTTAGACCGCATGCTGAATGGATTAAGGGTCGATATCCCTGGGAACTCTATGCTGGTAAAGATAGATCTTCTTTAAGAGACCATGCTAAATATGGATCAACGGATAGAGAACATGGATCAACAGATGGAGAAGATGGATCAACGGATGGAGAAGATGGATCAATGGATGGAGGAGACTGACATAGCGGGGATACATCATTTGCTTGGAGTTCATGCCCCTGTATCTCGGACGCCGGAGCAGGAGGGTGGCATGGATGGGATAACCAAGTGCATCCCCTCCATCAAAAGAATATGTGTTCATGTATGCCGTTGACGAGGATGACATGACAACCCCATCAAGACCATGCCAGGAGACAACACTGACAAGGCGACCAACACAGGAGGAAAGCATCCTCCCACACAACCTACCCTCGCCCGCCGCCACAAGCACACCCACTCCCAGAAGAACACCCGCTCCCAGAATCAAACCCACATACGCTTGCATTGAGACGGTGCCCGACATCATCCTGCGTGAGCTGCCCCAGCCACTCAGGGTTTGCAAGTGCTGGTATACCCCAGAGACATGCCATGTTAATTTTCAAGCACAACGTGCCCTACCCGGTGTACTGCGGGTGGGCCCACAATGTAAACTACGAAGGGAATCGTGACAAAAAGGCTCTTCCTGAAAATTTTAGAAAGACTATTGTGGAGGAATTGCGGCGCTATTTTTCAATTACCGATCCTTTAATGAAAATCGTGCGAGACTCCATTAATGGCATTTTGCGGCATACAAGGCATCGACCCTGAAAGGACAATCTGCTGGGGATCGAATTCGCTTTGTGATTGGTCGTCTGTTAAAATGTTGATTAATTTCTGACTTGTTCATTGTTTTAAATTATATTCCAATATGTTTTTAATTACAGTATACCATTAATGTTTTTTTACTTACAGAACTCCACCAATAAAAATAATGTTGATTGTTGTAGATTGTATTCATACTGTCAATGTTTTTACTGTATTGGATACCATTAATGTTTTTTTACTTACTGCACCCACCAATAAAATAAATTGCTGCTTTTTTAAAATATACCTGTATGTTTTAAATTACAGTACACCATTAATGTTTTTTTACTTACTGCGCATTACAGTACATCAAAACAGTATTAAAACGCATTATCTGTATTTGTATTATTATTACAGTAGAACTCACATACTGTACTGTAATACATGTACAGAATAAATGCATACTTTTTATTTTTGGGGTTTATTATGCAGTACAGTATGTAAAAAAAGTATGTAATAAAGCTCAGTTATTCTATCCTAATCAATAAAAAGGGCACTGATTCAGATTCAGCAGTTTGCAAGCAGCGTTACAAAAAGCGATATTATCCATCGAAATCCCTCCATTTGCCGTTCTCAGCCTGATGACAAAGTTTATTTTCTGAGGAAGAAAAATTAATACTTTAAATACTGTAATGGTTAGTTCAAACTAGTCAGTCCCCTCGGTCAGTCCCAACAATTATTTTCTCGGGGGCGTCTCTTGTTCACATACACTACACGCATGCGCCTAGGTGTGATGAGACGCATATGCGTTTCAACAAGGTTCCAATGCGCATGTGCCTAACTGTAGAAGCTGCTCAGCCAATGATATTGCTGGACTACATTTTGGCGAATTGTGACAAAAAGAACTAAATAACCATAAGCAAAGCGATTGATTACAGGAGAATCACTTTATTGTGCATTGATATGGTAAAAAAATAATTACATACGGCAGCTGTACCCACCATAGACTTTGCCATTCGGTTGGCGCCGAGCCACTGCCAGTCCCGTAGTCTTGATTATAAACGTAGTTGACAGGTGACAGCGGGCCTGCTAGACCTGTAGTTGACAGCTGATGAAGCTGGAAATCGCTTTGGTACATGCAAGCTTGCTGGTATCTGTACGCGAAATCCAGCTCAGGCTGCAGGTATCCAGCCTGATAGCAAGGGTTGCCGGTCAGCAGGTTTTCACAGACGGTCGGACCTTTATTGGAAGCCGGTGCTGGCGCTAGCGCATTGCTTGCCTTGGACTGACGATTCTTAGTTGGTTTTACCATGATCTTTCGCCTTTTGAACTCTCCAAGATCAAAGATACTGGAAAATTCAGGGGCAACACACCAATACCCTCCTCCTGTAACTCCGGGTGCAGGAGCAATACGAAAAAAACGCGGATCGATACATAACTTTTTTCTTATCGCACGCTTTCACCCCAGAGCATCTGGTGAAAATTTGTAAAAGTCATAATTTTCGATAAAATATTGATACATTTGACCAACTGGCCATCTTATCATCTGCTGAACTAATTGCTGACCATATGAAATAAGCGTACTTTATGTTGGGCTTTTTGAACACGGACTGCAGTGGTGTACTCATCTCTGGACCTCTCTAGACAATGGAATAGAACACCAGAAACTTTGCATTTAGTTTTTAATATGAAACACCTAAATAGATACAATGTTGTACAACTTCTTCAGTACCAAGGTCAATTCACAAAGGACCACTGTGGTATTTTTTAAACACCTGCAAGTCGACACATTACTGAAGCGCATGCGAATTACAACTCATGAATATCTGCCACCTGGCAGATACGCGAAGAATTGCAACCAATTAAATCCGAAACATTCTCATTAAGCAGATCAAGCGCAGGTGACGCCGGCATGATTGCGACATGAATACGGCATGAGTGCCGCATGAATGCGGAGAAGCGCGTGGCATTCGGAAAAAGTCACCAGAAAATATCGGAGAAATGTTAAAATAAAAGGGGCCGCGGCTGTATATTCACAGTGATCCCCTGTTTAGTTGTTTTACGCCTATTTATCACTTTTTTACCATTACTGTAATAAAGTACAGTATAATGCAATAGAATGCAGTGACAGAACAGGGTTGATACTGTACTGTATTTACTGTGCCTTATTTAGGACAGTACAGGTGAAGTGTTGTACAGTTCACTACTATACTTTAGGTAAAAGTGTGGTTTGACTGTACAGTACCTGTAAAATTCCTTGTCATTACAGAGCAAATCCTATGATAAGGGAGGACAACAAGCTAAAAAGAATGGACAAAGCATGGGCATGGATCGAATGTGCGAGACTTTTCATGATGTCATCTTTTCTGACGAGACAACTGTAGCTCTTGAGAGATTTGCCACTTTTGCATTTCTTAAAAAAGGACACCTATCTCTGAAGCCGCGGCCCAAGCACTCACTGAAAATGCATGTGTGGGGTGAGATCTATAAATGTGGACCAGGATGCATTATCATATTTGTGGGTAAATAATGCACAATGTCACATGCTGTAGCCTTATGCACTGTACAACAGAAGTGTATTCTGTAACTTAATGTTCAGCTTTTTCATAATTGTTTCTTCTTTTGCTCCAGGAATCATGGATAAAGTATTTTTCCAAGAGCAAATTGTCACCTGTATTGTTAAATACATTAGGCATGACATCCCATCTGGTGGTCACCGGTTCCACCAGATGGGAAGTCACCCTACCCTAGTCATACCGCCTCTACTCCTATATTCTTGCAATCAGGATCAAGTGGGTTAAGACGTCACCGAAGTAAGTGCTCCAGTGTACAGTAACTGTTTCTCATTGTTTAAAACTGTTTTTAGCTGTTCAACTATTTCACCATATTTTCCCCTCTCATTCCAGATCACAAGATTTGAACCCCATAGAACTGTTGTGGCATGCACAGAACGATCATATAAGAAACGTTGTTAAACCGTCCAGCAAGGAGGAATTAATAAAAGGAATAAAGAGTTTCTGGAACGACATATTCACTGTATAAAAATGCAACAACTATATTGACTATTAGCAGCGTTTTGCCCGTTCCTTTAGAGCGTAATGGGAATGCCACCGGCATGTAGTAAGTTTCTGTATTGTAGTAAGGTAAGTACAGGTACAGTAAGTAAAGTACAGGTAAGTATGGTACTGACAATAATCTGTTTAAATGTTAGCCTTACTGTATATTAAAGGTAATTGAACGTTAAACATTTTATGTCTGCGCTTACACTCCAACTTGTATATATTATACAGTATTTGTATTAGACGTGTGTATTGCCTATTATTTCTAAAAATTCATTATACTGTAGTTTACAGGTATGGTAAGTTATAATTTATTTGTTTTGTGTAGCTGTCAATAGAGTTAAACAGTCAAGTCCTTCAATTCACTAATCATGCACTTATCCCATTTTTTTTCTTTCATAGGAGATGCTGCACTACTGGTAGGGGTGGGAGGGATGACCAAGCTTATTGTACTGTGTGCATAATAACAGACAATTGTTTGTCCTAATTCCCCCTTCTCTCAATGACAAAATAAGTCCACGGCAGTTTACACCGGGTGAGGTGACTCAGCTAAACCCCATGGAATTAAAACCACAATAGCCAAAGCCTGAAACATTATGTGTCTTTGTGTGTGAATGTCCTATTGTGAGGGTGGTGTGGTGGTGGGGGGTGGAGGGAGGTGATGTCCGTCTTTGTCTAATGCTGTGATGAACGTGCAGGATTACAGTAGAAATAAATCCTTGGTACTGTTTTAAAATTGAATAAAAATATATCACTCCATTGAGATCATGTTTGTGTGTGTGATACTTCCAAAAACAGTATGAAAAGCAGACCAAGCCTACCAAAAGTTGAAGGTATTGAATAGAATTCCCCCGCCCCCAAAAAAATGACAGTACAGGGTACTTTATGCCACTACATATAGAAATAAAAAGGTTGTGATTTTATGAATGTAAAAATTGATAAAATATTTTAACAAATGCATCACATAATGTTTTCTTAATCTCTCATTTATTAAGCCCTTGTCGAGAAAAAAAAGAAAGGGAAGAAAAGATATGGCTTTTTTTCTGACTTAAAATTCACATTTGCAGTGAAGTCATTCTAGACAAATCACAAGGCAGGACTTATCAGCCATGCACATGCGTGTGATACCAGGCAAAGTAATTACTCAACCAAGAACCAAAGGCTCAACATAATGTGTTTTTCCTTTTTAAGGTCCCTTGGTCGGGGGGAGGTGTTGGTAATGAGTCGAAAGCATTTTGCTTGGCTTTGTGAGGGTGTTGGGAGGGGAGTGAAAGTGCAACTAAATTGTTTCTTCTAGGTCTAATGCTCGAATGAGCATGCAGGATTACAGTAGAATGAAAATATTTGAACTGTTTAAAATGCAAAAAAAGTTATCACTCCCTTGAGAACATATTTGTGTGTGATATTTCCATAAACAGTATGAAAAGCAGACCACGCCTACCAAAAGTTGAAGGTATTGAATAATAAATATAGAATAAAAGTTATTAATATTTATTTTGGGGGTTTCTTACCTAAATTAATTACAAAGAAAAGGAAAGAAAGCTCCCTATTTAGCCGCACTGGAGAAAACACCCTTAGCTATATTAAAAATATTATTTATTAATGAATCAGTTAAAATATATTTATTACAGCAACTATACAATGAACCAAAATAATTAAAATAAATAAAAAATGGAATAAGTGTCTGTGTGCTATAATTCAGAACGATAATATAAATGGGCAGGCCTTGCGCTACTACCAGGTGCGCTGGCTAGTCGGAGTGGTCTGGTGTCTATTTTCAGTTAGAGTGTTTCGGAGCCTTCGTCATGGGAAGCACAACACTCTGACTACTTCCTTCATAGTATGTAATTTGAGTGAAAGACACATACTTTGTGATCTTTAGAGGACTATTTATTTGAGCATTGGGCGACCATTTGCTAAGCTGTTCACCAGGACAGACCTACAGGCTCAGTTGTTTCTGAACCTGATGGTCTGGTAATACTGTGTATACATATATCTGCAATTGGATGCTGTATCTCTAGACACCACCTACCTTTGTAGTTATGCACACACAGAGCTAGCAATCTTCTCTATCACTCATCTATTTAGGAGTAGCCTTCTTACGACCTAGATTTGCATTGTAATAGCTATTACCACTGCTAGTATAATTATATAGCAGTGGGACAATCAAGTATTAATAGCTATTCCCTATTTATATTGTCGTTCTGAATTATAGCACACAGACACTTCTTCCATTTTTTTATTTATTTTAATTATTTTGGTTCATTGTATAGTTGCTGTAATAAATATATTTTAACTGATTCATTAATAAATAATATTTTTAATATAACTAAGAGTCTTTTCTCCAGTGCAGCTAAATAGGGAGCTTTCTTTCCTTTTCTTTGTTTATCAAAGTCCACATTCCCAGCCAGCACCACACCCGTGTCCTTTTATTACAGCATTTTTGTCCTGTGATTATACAGGTTATTCACACACATCCCTCCTCTCTCCCCTGATTTTGGTGTCGTGCGAGGTACACATTTTTGACCCCGTTAAAGGTCATTCTCTTCTTTTTGTGTACCAAATTAATTACACATGCAAAATCTAATTATACTGCAAAATGCAACATCATTGATAAAATAAAAATGTTGTGATTTAAACAATGTAAAAATTGTTTGAATATGAAAACATTGCATCATATAAGGTTTTTTAAAGCTCACAATTATTCTCTCTTTCGCAAGAAAAAAAATGTTCCTTTAATTTTTTTTTGTTTCCGTTGGATTTCTAAGTCCGATTCATAATGTGTATGCGTGTGGAACCAGGAAATGGAAATTTCACTACCAGCAGCCAAATAATGAAACTGTTGTCTTTGTGCTCTCATGGTCCGGGGAAGGTGTTGATAGCTAGTCCCATGCCTTTGTCTTGTGGGGGTGGGGGGCTGGGATGGTGAGATTGTATTTTATTGTATGTCTTTATTTATATAGTGCCAAAAGTGTACTCAGCGCTTCAGAAAGAATACAGTACAGGGAATTATAATAATACAATAAGTGCAGCAAAAATCAGACAATGTGAAAGAAAATCCCTGCCCCAAAGAGCTTACAATCTAAGAGATGCGAATAAATTGTTCTGTCTTAGAAAACTACACAGATGATCGTGAAGGATTAATAAACAACTGTTGGAACTGTTTTAAAATGTAATAAAAAGTTATCACTCCCAGAGACCATGCTTGTGTGTGTGTGTAATATTTTGATAAACAGTATGAAAAGCAGACCACGCCTAACAAAAGTTGAAGGTATGGAATAGAATCCCACCCCCTCAAAAAAATTATTGATATTTATTTTTGGGGCTTCTTACCCAAATTAATTACACATGCAATGTCTAATTATACTGCAAAATGCAGCATCATTGATAAAATAAAAATGCTGTCATTTTAACAATGTAAAAATTGATTGACTATGAAAACATTGCATCATATAAGGTTTTGTTTAAAGCTCGCAATTATTCTCTCCTTCTCAAGAAAAATAAAATGTCACTTGAAATTTTCTTTTTCCGTTGGATTTCTATGTCCGATTCACAATGGGCATGCATGTGGAACCAGGAAATGGAATTTTTATAACTGTTACAATTGATTAAATATGAACAAAATGCCACACATAATGTTTTCCATTAACCAGGAAGTGGAATAAAAGCAAGAAACATCTCGTTGTGAAATTTTATTACAGGTTATGACATGTAAAAGAATCGATCACATAGTACTGTACAGTGCATAGAGTGTTTTCCAAAATCATTGCGTGGCAAAGTTTTAAAAGCATGAAGCGGTAATACTGACTGTATAAAGGTAAAAAAGGCAACGTTTAAAAAAAGCAATATTAGAGTTCCATCGAACTTCATCCTTATCTTTTAACGCTCAATTTCATAATTTCTTTTCTTGAAAAAAATTATGCTATATGTTTCGGTAGTGCTCATGCGTCGTCACGCTCTAGTGTGCTTGTGTACAAGCATTGATATGGCAGGCATACACTACTGCCATTTGTAAATTCTCCAAGAAGGCATATGTAAAGCTATTGTAAAGAAGCATTGGAGGATTGGATTGGATTGGAGGATTCTTCAACTTGATCCCTACTGCACCGACACACTTTATTCGAGCAAATACCCGGTATGTACCTGGCAGATACCTGGAATGCGCCGCTCCTCACCTCTGACAAGCCCCGGTGCATTTGCCTTCCCAGCCTGGGTTCATGCCTGGCTGATGGGCGGCTGATCTGTTAAATGATAATGATTAGGATTTAATAGGCTGCAATGCTTCGCGTGTCTACCAGATGGCATAAATTCATGAATTGTAATGCAGTATATATATATGTAGTGTGCAGTATTGCAGCCAACGGGAATAAAATGCTTCAATCCCTGCCGGAAAATAACCCAATGCACTCGGGCAGAAAACAGTCACAAACCTCAATACACCCGGGTATACCCGAATTCGTGGGACTAGCCGAGCTCGAATAAAGTGTGTCGCCAGTGTATATTAGCTTAATAGTCAATGATTGCCCAAGATTTGTTTATCGGAAGGCTTAAACATTGGCCAATGATTTGTCACCAGGTTTGTTTCAAATAGATAAGCCACTTGCCAACAGACAAAAAGGTAAATTTTTCGGTGCAATCGTTGCATTGCGTGTCCTGCTATGCAAATATCCTCCTGCTTTGCTTCCACAGTGACAGGCAGACGTTATGGGATTTACTCATACGAATTTACTTATTCTTTAAATACATGATAAATTAACATTTTAAATGCTATATTTGTGTAACGCTCGGCCTGCCCACAAGCCAGACAAAACCCTGGGACTGAGGTGGAAAGGAGCAATACCACACACCTGACAGTAAACGGGGGCACGGCCGGAGTGTGGAAGTAGCGTAGATGGTCCGGGTAACAAGAATATAAATGATACCGTACTTGACAGCTCCGGCGAAGAAGGGTAAAGTTCGTAAGCCAAGGGTAGTAGATTGGAGAGAGCCGTGTAGTCGAATGTCCGTAAGCCTGGGTCGTGGATTGGAGAGAGCAGCGTAGTAGATTGTCCGTGAGCCGTGTCCAAGGGTTGTAGAAGTCTGCAGCGTAGAAAGTTCAAAGCGAAGTCCAAAGGGTTCCAGAGAGCAGCGTAGCAGAGTCCAAAGCAAAAGGTCAAATCCAGGGACGTCAGCAGAATTTCCAGGGACAGGAACAGACACTGAAAGACAAGAGAGGCCAGGCAACAGTAGACAGCACCAAGGTACAGAAGCTATGCAGAGCAAAGAGGAAATGGTGAAGGGGGATTAAATAGGGAGCTGGGACCAATCAGGGGAATGGGATTGACGGAGGAGTGGCCTGAAGAAGGACATGATAGGAGAGAAAGTTTGGGACCAATCGGAGTGAGGGGAGGAACAGAGGAGTGGCCTAAGTAAGACCCAGATAAGGGAGAATTACCAGAGGCTTTGGGAGTGGTCTGAGTAAGGGGAGGAGCGGAGGGACAGACAAGGGAAGGAACAGAAAGGGAAGAAGGACCTGGGAGGCATAGCTGATGTGGAAGGGGTGTGCAAGGTACGTGCGCCACTTCAGAGGAGGTGGAGAATAGGAGAGATGTACCAGAGGGTTTGGGACTAGTCAGAAGAAGGGGAGGAGCATCAGAACGGACAGAGGAAGGGTCAGGTGGGGAAGAGGAACCTGGGAGGCGGAGCAGGCGGAGCAGATGGGGCAGAGACACGCAAGGTGCGTGCGCCGCGTCAGCGGAGGCGGAGTCAGGCGCCCGGCGCCAACCAATGGCTGCCTGGGTCCGCCCGCACCCGTAGGGGTGACGCGTGCGGCCTGGAGGCACTGGGACAGCGGCCAGCAGCGGGTGGACGACGCCGGGGAGCCTGAACGGCCTGTAATGAAGGTAAGGAGGCACTGGACGTGGGTATACCCTCAGCACGGATCCTTACAGTACCCCCCCCTCCAGGGACGGACTCCGGACGAACTAACCAAGGTTTGAGGGGAAATTTGTGGTGAAAACGTTTAAGTAGGGAAGGAGCATGAACATCTGTATGTGAAACCAAGAACGATCCTGAGGTCCGTATCCCTTCCAGTGGACCAAAAATTGGAGTTTGCCTCTGGAGATGCGAGAGTCAATGATAGACTGGATTTTAAACTCCTGTTGTCCAGGTACAATGGGGGGGAGGAGGCCGAATAGAGGGATGAGCGAACCGTTTGCCTTGGATAAAAGTTTTCAAGAGAGAAACATGGAAGACGGGTGAAATCTTCATAGAGGGAGGCAGTTGAAGTTGATAGGCTACAGGATTAATTTGTCTCAGAATAGAGACAGGGCCCAGGAACCTGGGAGACAATTTAGGGGTTGGGGCCTTCAATTTGATATTTTTTGAGGAAAGCCAGACCTTCTCTCCAGGGATGAACTTATGGCCCTCCTGACGGAGCCTATCTGCTTGTTTCTTCTGCCTTAGCACGGATTTTTGAAGAACTGCTTGAATCCTTTTCCATGACTCCTGTAAGGAAGATACCCTCTCATCTGCTGCCGGAACTCCGGACCTAGAAGGACGCATGGGAAGACGAGTAGGGTGAAATCCGTAATTTAAAAAAACGGTGATTCTTGAGTAAACTCGTTTTTGAGAGAGTTCATCGCGAATTCTGCCCAAGGGAGTAACTCAGCCCAATTATCCTGAGAGTCCGAAGAAAAACAACGCAAATACTGTTCAAGGGACTGGTTCATACGTTCAGTCTGCCCATTTGTTTGCGGGTGGTAGCCTGAGGAAAAAAGAAGGGTAATGCCCAACCTCTGGGAAAATGCACGCCAGAATTTAGAAACAAATTGAGTACCCCGATCTGAGACAATGGACCACGGGACACCATGAATGTGGAAAATTTCCTTTACAAAAAAGTACTGAAATTGGGAAGACCCTTGAGGGGAAAAAAATGAGCTTGCTTGAAGAATCTGTTGACAATTACAAGAATGGCAGTCATACCATTAGACGGGGAAGATCCACGATGAAGTCCATAGAAATGTAACTCCACGGACGGTCCGGAACCGGGAGAGGTTGTAGAAGACCGGACGGTTTTTGACGGACAGACTTATTTTGTGCACAGACTGGGCATGAAGAGGTGAAGCTCTGATGCCCTTTGACATGTTGGACCACCAGAAGGTTCGCCGAATCAAATCATTGGTCTTCTTAAACCCGGGATGGCCAGCAGATCTGGAGGAATGGCCCCATTCCAGAATTTTGAGATGAAAACTTGGAGCCACGTAAAGACGACCATCTGGGACTTCCAGCCCTTCAGGGACCTGTGTTTGAGATTCCAGAATCTTATCTAAAATGTCAAAGGAAGCGGCCGAGATAAACAATTGGGGGGAAAGAATATTCTCCGGGATATCTTGTGACTTTTCCTCAGCGATAAACTGGCAGGATAGTGCATCCGCTTTGATATTTTTTGTCCCAGGAATATAAGAGATGGTGAAGTTAAACCTTGAAAAGAACAGCACCCAACAAGCTTGACGAGGGCCAAGGCGACGAGCACCTTCAATGTAAGAAAGACTAAGGGAGTAAACCCAAGTAACCTGATGCTGCTAAAGTCTGGTATAACTTAGAGTGGGATTAAACCAACAGTCCACTAGAGAATGTATATAGCAGATCACCGTGAGCATCAAATATAAAAAGATACACTGTAAGAACTCACCCTGGGCGGGGGGCCCGTTGTGCAGACTATGGCCGGGTGCGGGGGATGAAGCATCCAGGGACACTCCACTCGCGGGCCTCCTTGCGCCACAGCTGCTGCCCTTACCCAGCCCGGTGTCACTGGTATCTCTGTGTGGTTAGCTGTAAGCTTGCCACGATGCAATGCGGGTGACCCGCTGGAGTGCCGTCGGCGGTGTCTTGTCAATCCTTGCGCGTGCAGCCGGGGTGTCCTCCCTCCGTGCTGACAGTATCACAGGGTGTGTGTGGGATCCCGCTGGGTGATCGCGCTCACGCTGTTTCCGGCTAACGGAGGAGTGCTGGTGCGTCTCTGCAATCCCTGCGCTCCGGCGTGTCCACGTGTGTGGGGAAGGAGTGATGACGTCAGACCTCCAGACGGGCGAATCTCGCGGTGAAAAGCCTGCGTGCTCCAGCCGTATAGTAGACAAGGTGAAAGTGGTGACGAGGCGGTCACAGCAAAAAGTCAGGTTCAGGAACAGTTGAAGTTAAAAGCAGCTTTATTAGTACATGCTGTACATCTCAGAAGGGGGCACTCTGACGCGTTTCGTCCCTCTCCGGGACTTTATCAAAGAGTATAATACCCTTAACACACAGACCCCTTAAATAGGAGGAGACCCAATCTGATTGGATGGTCAAAAAGTGACAAGAGGTTTTTTTGAACTCAATTAAGTTAATGTTGAACCAGTGTTTGGGTTTAACCTATTAACTGAGTCTGTGTGGAATACATGGTTAAAACATACATATTTACAAAAACATACAAACAGAATAAAATCAATGATATACAATGGGATGTAGAGCAATAACCAATATGTATTAAAATTATTGTCCAAAGTGGACCTAGGTTCACATACCGTAAAGCGAAAACATTGGCATCGCACCTATCACCTAGCATGTTTGTCAGTAAGAGTGGTCCCTCTAATATCAGCAGTATCCCCAAGGGATTTTTCAAATGCGGTAATTGCACCATGTGCCAACACGCATCTCCAACAAACAAGATTACGTGTAAATATAATCTACGTGAATATAAAATTAAGACCTTTCTAAATTGTAACACCAGTTATGTCATATATGTACTTCATTGCAAATGTGGATTAAGCTATGTAGGTCGCACAGCAAGGCCATTAAAAACTAGAATGGCAGAACATGCCCGCTTGATCAGGAAAGGCGATCTACTTCATCCCGTATCCAGACACTTTACGCAATGCCTCATGGGAGGCATTAAGAACTTCACCTTTTCCGCCATTGAACATATACATTGCCACCCCAGAGGCGGCAACAGAGAGAACACACTGAATTAGCGGGAGATGTTTTGGATATACACTCTCGACACCCTTCACCCACATGGCATTAACATTGATTGGGAGTTAAAACATTTCCTATAGCCATGTGAGGCGGAGGGTGGCTGGGAGTGTATGTCCATGCGACTGTAACCCAACATATTGCGAGTTGAATCATTACTATACCTAGACGACCTAACATTAGTATATACTATTTTCATGAATGAATTGTTGTACTTAGTATATCTCCAATATATGTTCATGTGCATAAAAAAGTATATATTGTTTGTAACATATTTTGCACCAATTAATATCTTGGTATATCCAGGTAACAACTGTTTCTATTTACTCATGGTAATTTTATTTAGAAATATTGACCAACATTATAACATTTCTTTATGTCAAACCAGAGTTTAAATAATTAATTCCCCACAGTACCATAGTTGTGTAAACAATAATTTTAATACATATTGGTTATTGCTCTACATCCCATTGTATATCATTGATTTTATTCTGTTTGTATGTTTTTGTAAATATGTATGTTTTAACCATGTATTCCACACAGACTCAGTTAATAGGTTAAACCCAAACACTGGTTCAACATTAACTTAATTGAGTTCAAAAAACCCTCTTGTCACTTTTTGACCATCCAATCAGATTGGGTCTCCTCCTATTTAAGGGGTCTGTGTGTTAAGGGTATTATACTCTTTGATAAAGTCCCGGAGAGGGACGAAACGCGTCAGAGTGCCCCCTTCTGAGATGTACAGCATTTACTAATAAAGCTGCTTTTAACTTCAACTGTTCCTGAACCTGACTTTTTGCTGTGACCGCCTCTTCACCACTTTCACCTTCAATGTAAGAAAGATTTTTGTGGTCTGTCAGGATCGAAATGGGTTCCTTGGTTCCTTCCAGGAGATGTCTCCACTCTTGTAAAGCCATCTTGATGGCTAACAATTCCCTATTCCCCACGTCGTAATTTCTTTCTGCAGATGAATTTTTTTTAGAAAAAAACCCACAGGGGTGTAATTTTTCTTCGGGTGTGGTCCTTTGAGAGAGAACCGCACCAGCTCCTACGTCGGAGGCGTCAACTTCCAAAGTAAAGGGGAGGGTGGGGACGGGATGCCGCAGAATTGGAGCTGAGACAAAGGCTTTTTTAAGAGTTTCAAAGGCCCGGGTGGCCTCCGAAGGCCATGAGGACAGATCGGCCCCTTTCTTGGTAAGGGCCGTAATGGGTGCCACCAAGGTAGAAAAGCCAGCAATAAATTTCCTGTAATAGTTTGCGAAGCCGAGGAAGCGCTGAAGCGCTTTTAAGGAGTTAGGTTGAGGCCATTCGAGTATGGAATTGAGCTTCTCCGGATCCATGGTGAAGCCTTGATCCGAGACAATGTATCCCAGGAAGGCAGTGGAGGATTGATGAAAGATACACTTCTCCATCTTGGCATAGAGTTTGTTGGCCCGTAAACGAGAGAGCATCATCTTGGTATGATGAATGTGTTCTTCGAGGGTTTTTGAAAAATGAGGATATCATTCAAGTAGATAATCACAAAAGAGTTCAATAGGTCACGAAAAACCTCATTCGTAAAGTCTTGGAAGACTGCAGGGGCATTGCACAACCCGAACGGCTTCACCAGGTACTCATAATGACCGCTGCAAATGTTGAACACGGTCTTCCACTCGTCTCTACTGCGGATGCGAATCAGGTTGTATGCTCCTTGTAAGTCAAGTTTGGAGAAAATGGTCGCGCCTTGCAGCCTATCGAAGAGCTCAGGAATAAGAGGCAAAGGGTAGCGATTTTTGATGGTAATTTTGTTTAAGCCACGGAAACCGATGCACGGGTGAAGCATCCCATCTTTCTTCTTTACAAAAAAGAATCCTGCTCCAGCGGGAGAACTAGATTTCCGAATGAAGCCCCTTGAAAGGTTTTCAGAAATATACTCGGAATAGCCTCAGTCTCAGGCAATGATAATGGGTAAGACCTGGCTTTGGGAAATGGAGCACCCGGAATTAAGTCTATCGGGCAGTTGAAAGGGCGATGAGGGGGAAGTTCCTCGGATTTGGCCTCACTGAAGACATCCAGGAACTCCGATTAGACGTCCGGAAGGGTGGCATCTTGTGGGGACGAGGTCTCCAGGACAGCCAGTACCGCAGCGGGTGGAGCAGACACTCCTACTTGAGATGATCTCCATAGAACAGGAACCTCGGCCATCCAATTGATGATGGGATTGTATAATTGCAGCCATGGTAAGCCCAGGATGATATGAACCGAAGGAGAGTGAATGACATCAAAATAAATAATTTCAAAATGTCCATCATTCATGGAAAGTTCTAAAGGAAGTGTCTCCAAGGTAATAAAAGCTGGCTGCAGGGGTCAACCATCAATAGCCTCTAATCCGACCGGAAAGGCCTTCTCCCGGAGTGGAATGTTATGCTGAGTAGCAAATGCCTGGTTTATGAAATTCCCTCCGGAACCGGAATCAAGGAAGGCCTGAGCAGGGGTCTGGATGTTGGCGTTCTTTAGGAGGACCGACAATAGAGACGTTTAGGGAGACGCTGTGAGGGAGAGGGAGAAGCAGAGATGGTACCCAGTGAGATTATCCCATACCTCACTGGGCGTTGGCATTTCCAGGCCTCAAAGGACAACGTGGCAGGATGTGCCCAGGGGAACCACAATAGAAGCACAGGCCCTCATTTCTCGACGTAGTCGCTCCGTAGAAGGGAGGTGATGTGTGCCCAGTTTCATGGGTTCCGGAGCTTCCAATGCGGGCAGAACAGGAAGAGGAGATCTGGAATTAGAAATCAAAGAAATAGCAGTACGAGGACGTTGACATTCAGCCCGCCTCTCCAGAAGTCTTTGATCCACCCGAACGCACAAAGCGATTAAGGCCTCTAGTGAGGATGGCCTCTCATGAGCCGCCAATTTGTCCTTTAAGGTTTCCGAAAGCCCCTACCAGAAGGTGGCGGAGAGAGCCCCATCGTTCCAATCAGTCTCTGCTGCGATAGTCCGGAACTCCAGAGCGTAACATGCCACTGATCTCCGACCCTGTGAAATATGGAACAAGGAGAACACCGCCATATCACTGCGTTCTGGGGCGTTAAACACTAAACGAAATTCTCATTTGAAATTTGCAAAGTTATAAGTGAGTTCAGGTTTCAGTTCCCAGATTGGTGAAGCCCAGGCCAAGGCGTTCCCGGTGAGAAGGGAATACACATAAGCTACCTTAGTACGATCCGTGGGGAAGCGAGAAGGTGACAGTTCAAATTGGATCTCGCACTGGTTTAAGAACCCGCGGCATGCAAGTGAATCCCCCGCGTATTTACTGGGCATAGGAATCCGCAAGTCTGAGGGCCCTGTTCCTTCACGGGATACTATGGAAGAGGAAGTGGGGACATTGCCCTGGGGAATCTGAAGAGAGAAGGTATTAACTTGCTGGTAAAGGAAAGAGACTTGGTTATCCAAAAAATTAAAGTGTTTGGAAATAGTGGTTAAGGTATCTTCCACCTCAGGGGGGTCTGGGTCTGTTGGGCTCTGCATAATGTAATGCTCGGCCTGCCCACAAGCCAGACGAGACCCGGGACTGAGGTGGAAAGGAGTAATACCACACACCTGACAGTAAACGGGGACACGGCCGGAGTGTGACAGTAGCGTAGATGGTCCGGGTAACAAGAATATAAATTATACCGTACTTGACAGCTCTGGCGAAGAAGGGTAAAGTTTGTAAGCCAAGGGTAGTGGATTGCAGAGAGCAGCATAGTCGAATGTCCATAAGCCTGGGTCGTGGATTGGAGAGAGCAGCGTAGTAGATTGTCCATGAGCCATGTCCAAGGGTTGTAGAAGTCTGCAGCGTAGAAAGTCCAAAGCGAAGTCCAAAGGGTGCCAGAGAGCAGTGTAGCAGAGTCCAAAGCAAAAGGTCAAATCCAGGGAGGTAAGCAGAGTTTCCAGGGACAGGAACAGACACTGAAAGACAAGAGAGGCCAGGCAACAGCAGACAGCACCAAGGTACAGAAGCTATGCAGAGCAAAGAGGAAATGGGGAAGGGGGATAAAATAGGGGGCTGGGACCAATCAGGGGATGGGGAGTGACGGAGGAGCAGCCCGAAGAAGGACCTGATAGGAGAGCAGAGTGTAAAAGTTTGGGACCAATCGGAGTGAGGGGAGGAACAGAGGAGTGGCCTAAGTAAGACCCAGATAAGGGAGAATTACCAGAGGCTTTGGGAGTGGTCTGAGTAAGGGGAGGAGCGGAGGGACAGACAAGGGAAGGAACAGAAAGGGAAGAAGGACCTGGGAGGCATAGCTGATGTGGAAGGGGTGTGCAAGGTACTGCACCGACACACTTTATTCGAGCAAATGCCTGGTTTGTACCTGGCAGAAACCTGGAATCCGCCACTGCTCACCTCTTGCATGCTTCGTTGCGCTTGCCTTCCCAGCCACGGTTCATGCCTGGCTGACGGGGGCCTGATCTTGTTAAATGATAATGAGAATGATTTACTAGGCTGCGATGTTTCGATTGTCCACCAGATGGCATAAACTCATGACTTAAGTAATGTGTGGCCTTTGCAAGTTGTTTCGTTTCCAAAAAAAGTTACTTTATCCCAGTACAGTATGCTATTGTGTAACTTGTCCTTGAGACTGAAGGAATAGTTGCAAAAAATGTATCAATTTAGGCTTTACATACAGTAATGTATTAAATAAAGACAAAGATCATTTTCACTTACACTATTCTACAGAGACATGAGTGAACAAGTGGAGCCCGTGTTCCAAAAACCTGACAGAAGTTATGCTTATTTGATATGGGCCGCTATAAATGCAACAGAGGATAAGATGGCAACAGTTGTTCAAATTTATCAGTATTTTATCGAAAATTATGACTTTTACAGATTTTCGCCAACTCCTCATTTGTGGAAGCATGCAATAAGGAAAAGGTTATGTAGTGACCCCTGTTTTCACCGTATTGAGCCCCAATTTGTTGGAGGGTATTGGTGTGTGTCACAGGGTTTTTCCCGTATCTATGATAATGGAGGCGGCAAAAGGCGAAGGGTCGTGTTAAAACGAAATAAGAAGCGACAGTCCCTGCCAAGCAATGCGCCAGAACCAGAACCAGAACCAGCAGCAGCACCAGCTTATCATCATGGTCCCGCCGTCGGTGACAAATCTGAGATGGATTTCGCAGCCAGTTTTGATGAAGCTTGCATGTACCTAAGCGATTTCCCGCTGACTACAGGTGGGCTAGTCCCTCTGCAAAATGATGAAAGCTGGACTGGAAGTGGGCCGGCGCCAGCGCAAGCTGAATGGGAAATTTAGTAATACTGTACTGTACAGTATGGTGAGTACTGTATTTTTGCCGTATTATTTTGGTGGGGCTGGCTGGGAACTTCTTTAGGGGGCTGACCATTACTGTACATTAAAACTTTTCATTTTGTTTTTCCTCAGAAAAGAAAACGGCTAATGGGGGGATTTCGATGGATTATATTGTACTGTATGCTGATGTTTTCCGGCCATACAGTATACTGTGTAATAAACCCGAATAAATAAAACTACTGTATGCATTTATTCTACAGTACATGTTCAGTAAATTACTGCACATACTGGGGGCGAGATGTGTTTGCAGCAGAGAGAGATTTAATAATATTGTACAGTGAGCAGGGGGTTCCCTGAGCCAGAAATTAATGCTCAGGGAACCCCCCTGCTCCTGATCAATATTATTAAAAATACGGAAAATGCTGCGTCATTACCATAGCTGATAGCCGCTAAGGCAATGAAGGGGTTAACCCACCGTGCCCGCTTTATTGTGTGTAGTGGGGATGGGTGAGGGGGGTATTTGGCCCTTGGTGTGAGTTTAGGACTTGCGGGAGGGGGGGGGGGTTGCGGGTGCACTTAACCCCTTCACGATCGTAGCAGTTAATACCGCTACGGTCATGAAGGGGTTAAGCCCTCCCGCTACCACACCCCCCCCCCCCCCGCAAGCCCTCCCCAACCATCGTTGGGGCGAATACCCCATTCACCCACCCTCCCGCTACCCACAATAAAAAAATACACACACACAGCAGCCGCCAAAAAATAAATAAATAAATGACAATAAATACATTGGAAATACATTTTTATTGATAGTGTAGATGTGCAGGGGGTCTCCGGAGCTGAACCGCGGTGGTTTTAGGTCTGGGGACCCCGTGCCCCCCGAGATACAGGCCCCTTTAGGGGGTGCCGGTAGCCCTCTGCTTGGTTTAAAGGTCCGATCACGTGATCGCGGCCTGTAAACCAAGCAGAGCAGAGGGATACCGGCACCCCCTAAAGGGGCCTGTATCTCGGGGGGCACGGGGTCCCCAGACCTGAAACCTGTGCGCTTCAGCTCCGGAGACCCCCTGCACATGTACACTATCAATAAAAATGTATTTCAAATGTATTTATTGTCATTTATTTATTTATTTATTTATATTTATTTATTAATTGTGCTGCTGCTGCTGCTGCAAGTCGTAAACTCACACCAAGGGCCAAACACCCCCCTCACCCCCAATAAAAAAAATTCACGCACAGCAGCCCCACAATTAATAAATAAATCAAAATAAATAAATAAATAAAATCTATGTAAAACCCCCTCCCCCTATTCTCGCTTTTAAAACGCCCTGCCTTCTCTCTAATCTATGTAAAAAAAACCTCCCCCTATCCCCCTATCCCCCTATTGTGTGTGTGCGTTAAGCTTCCCTGCAAGCTATGTAAAAAAAACCTCCCCCTATTGTGTGTGTGTTTAAATCTGGCTGGCCTGTGTTTCTGAGTGCTGAGTGCTCTGCGTTTAAAGGTCCCGATCACGTGATCGCGGCCTGTAAACCAAGCAGAGCAGAGGGATACCGGCACCCCCTAAAGGGGCCTGTATCTCGGGGGGCACGGGGTCCCCAGACCTGAAACCTGTGCGCTTCAGCTCCGGAGACCCCCTGCACATGTACACTATCAATAAAAATGTATTTCAAATGTATTTATTGTCATTTATTTATTTATTTATTTATATTTATTTATTAATTGTGCTGCTGCTGCTGCTGCAAGTCGTAAACTCACACCAAGGGCCAAACACCCCCCTCACCCCCAATAAAAAAAATTCACGCACAGCAGCCCCACAATTAATAAATAAATCAAAATAAATAAATAAATAAAATCTATGTAAAACCCCCTCCCCCTATTCTCGCTTTTAAAACGCCCTGCCTTCTCTCTAATCTATGTAAAAAAAACCTCCCCCTATCCCCCTATCCCCCTATTGTGTGTGTGCGTTAAGCTTCCCTGCAAGCTATGTAAAAAAAACCTCCCCCTATTGTGTGTGTGTTTAAATCTGGCTGGCCTGTGTTTCTGAGTGCTGAGTGCTCTGCGTTTAAAGGTCCCGATCACGTGATCGCGGCCTGTAAACCAAGCAGAGCAGAGGGATACCGGCACCCCCTAAAGGGGCCTGTATCTCGGGGGGCACGGGGTCCCCAGACCTGAAACCTGTGCGCTTCAGCTCCGGAGACCCCCTGCACATGTACACTATCAATAAAAATGTATTTCAAATGTATTTATTGTCATTTATTTATTTATTTATTTATATTTATTTATTAATTGTGCTGCTGCTGCTGCTGCAAGTCGTAAACTCACACCAAGGGCCAAACACCCCCCTCACCCCCAATAAAAAAAATTCACGCACAGCAGCCCCACAATTAATAAATAAATCAAAATAAATAAATAAATAAAATCTATGTAAAACCCCCTCCCCCTATTCTCGCTTTTAAAACGCCCTGCCTTCTCTCTAATCTATGTAAAAAAAAACCTCCCCCTATCCCCCTATCCCCCTATTGTGTGTGTGCGTTAAGCTTCCCTGCAAGCTATGTAAAAAAAAACTCCCCCTATTGTGTGTGTGTTTAAATCTGGCTGGCCTGTGTTTCTGAGTGCTGAGTGCTCTGCGTTTAAAGGTCCCGATCACGTGATCGCGGCCTGTAAACCAAGCAGAGCAGAGGGATACCGGCACCCCCTAAAGGGGCCTGTATCTCGGGGGGCACGGGGTCCCCAGACCTGAAACCTGTGCGCTTCAGCTCCGGAGACCCCCTGCACATGTACACTATCAATAAAAATGTATTTCAAATGTATTTATTGTCATTTATTTATTTATTTATTTATATTTATTTATTAATTGTGCTGCTGCTGCTGCTGCAAGTCGTAAACTCACACCAAGGGCCAAACACCCCCCTCACCCCCAATAAAAAAAATTCACGCACAGCAGCCCCACAATTAATAAATAAATCAAAATAAATAAATAAATAAAATCTATGTAAAACCCCCTCCCCCTATTCTCGCTTTTAAAACGCCCTGCCTTCTCTCTAATCTATGTAAAAAAAACCTCCCCCTATCCCCCTATCCCCCTATTGTGTGTGTGCGTTAAGCTTCCCTGCAAGCTATGTAAAAAAAACCTCCCCCTATTGTGTGTGTGTTTAAATCTGGCTGGCCTGTGTTTCTGAGTGCTGAGTGCTCTGCGTTTAAAGGTCCCGATCACGTGATCGCGGCCTGTAAACCAAGCAGAGCAGAGGGATACCGGCACCCCCTAAAGGGGCCTGTATCTCGGGGGGCACGGGGTCCCCAGACCTGAAACCTGTGCGCTTCAGCTCCGGAGACCCCCTGCACATGTACACTATCAATAAAAATGTATTTCAAATGTATTTATTGTCATTTATTTATTTATTTATTTATATTTATTTATTAATTGTGCTGCTGCTGCTGCTGCAAGTCGTAAACTCACACCAAGGGCCAAACACCCCCCTCACCCCCAATAAAAAAAATTCACGCACAGCAGCCCCACAATTAATAAATAAATCAAAATAAATAAATAAATAAAATCTATGTAAAACCCCCTCCCCCTATTCTCGCTTTTAAAACGCCCTGCCTTCTCTCTAATCTATGTAAAAAAAACCTCCCCCTATCCCCCTATCCCCCTATTGTGTGTGTGCGTTAAGCTTCCCTGCAAGCTATGTAAAAAAAACCTCCCCCTATTGTGTGTGTGTTTAAATCTGGCTGGCCTGTGTTTCTGAGTGCTGAGTGCTCTGCGTTTAAAGGTCCCGATCACGTGATCGCGGCCTGTAAACCAAGCAGAGCAGAGGGATACCGGCACCCCCTAAAGGGGCCTGTATCTCGGGGGGCACGGGGTCCCCAGACCTGAAACCTGTGCGCTTCAGCTCCGGAGACCCCCTGCACATGTACACTATCAATAAAAATGTATTTCAAATGTATTTATTGTCATTTATTTATTTATTTATTTATATTTATTTATTAATTGTGCTGCTGCTGCTGCTGCAAGTCGTAAACTCACACCAAGGGCCAAACACCCCCCTCACCCCCAATAAAAAAAATTCACGCACAGCAGCCCCACAATTAATAAATAAATCAAAATAAATAAATAAATAAAATCTATGTAAAACCCCCTCCCCCTATTCTCGCTTTTAAAACGCCCTGCCTTCTCTCTAATCTATGTAAAAAAAACCTCCCCCTATCCCCCTATCCCCCTATTGTGTGTGTGCGTTAAGCTTCCCTGCAAGCTATGTAAAAAAAACCTCCCCCTATTGTGTGTGTGTTTAAATCTGGCTGGCCTGTGTTTCTGAGTGCTGAGTGCTCTGCGTTTAAAGGTCCCGATCACGTGATCGCGGCCTGTAAACCAAGCAGAGCAGAGGGATACCGGCACCCCCTAAAGGGGCCTGTATCTCGGGGGGCACGGGGTCCCCAGACCTGAAACCTGTGCGCTTCAGCTCCGGAGACCCCCTGCACATGTACACTATCAATAAAAATGTATTTCAAATGTATTTATTGTCATTTATTTATTTATATTTATTTATTAATTGTGCTGCTGCTGCTGCAAGTCGTAAACTCACACCAAGGGCCAAACACCCCCCTCACCCCCAATAAAAAAAATTCACGCACAGCAGCCCCACAATTAATAAATAAATCTAAATAAATAAATAAATAAATAAAGACATGAAGAGAAATAAATATATACTGTACAGTATATACACTGTATATATATATATATATATATATATATATATATATATATATATATATATATATATACAGTATACATATATACACTGTGTATATATACTGTATATATATATATATATATATATATATATATATATATATATATATATATATATATATATATATATATATACATACTGTATGTGAGTGAAAAGAGAAAAAAGTAACCCGTATGGGAGCACTCAGGTATGCAATTGATATATTTGTTTATTTATTTGACACAGTGCAAAAAGGGATGAATAAACAGTACATGATTTAAAAACACTTAAAAAAGAGGCATGGACCCTTAAACACTAATGAACAGCACTAGGGAACGACACACACTGTCAACCCTAAACATGAAAAGGATAGTGACTCAAAAAACACTAGGGAGAATCAAAGTGAATCACAATACAGTAGGTTACTGGGTTTAAAGGCACCTACAGTATACAACGCTAAGGATAATGCACACTACAATACCAAAAAGTATTTTAACCAAGCAAGTAAACCAAAATCAATATATACTGTAAGTAACAACCAGAAAAGACAATTTAAAACCAAACTAACCCTTACAATACCAAGGATTACATCTATCTAATTGTAAAAAACCTTATACATTATACACAGCATTGTTTAAAAACCCCTTCCCCCCTAATGTTTGTGTTAAGCAGATTACACTGAAGGGAGAGAGATATAAAGGCCTAAAGCCCCTTCCCCCCCTAATGTTTCTGTTAAGTAGATTACACTGAAGGGAGAGAGATATAAAGGCCTAAAGCCCCTTCCCCCCTAATGTTTGTGTTAAGCAGATTACACTGAAGGGAGAGAGATATAAAGGCCTAAAGCCCCTTCCCCCCCTAATGTTTCTGTTAAGTAGATTACACTGAAGGGAGAGAGATATAAAGGCCTAAAGCCTTACCTGCATTGGTAAACCCTCCCTGCATTGGTAAACCCTCCCTGCATTGATGTCGTGTAGTGTACAGTATGTAAATGTGGGGAGGAGGGGGGCCCAATGTGCATAATGTACTGTGAGGTCTAACCACCCTCACCCCCTACCCACATACTGTACCGTTACCCCCCCCCCCCCCCCATCCTGGCCATGGCCCCTCACGCACAGCAGCTCCACAATTAATAAATAAATCTAAATAAATACATGAAGAGAAATAAATATATACTTTATATATAAATGTGAGTTTATAACTAAAATAAAGAATATTATTTCTAGGGGCCCTAGAACAGAAGTTCCCACGCCAATTTCGCGCTCATTGCTCTTTTTTTTGCTCTTTTTTTACAATGTTGCTGGTCTTGCGGCTTTGCAGGATGCAAGCAAAAAGCGCAGTGTATGAAGTCTGGGTGAGCGCTTTCCACATTTGATGCCTACGGCACCTTCCCATTTCTACACACTTCAATACCTGCACAGTTGGTAGCGCTTTCCATCCCAGCTACCATTCTGGATTTTCACCTCTCACAGGCCATTCTTGCCCGAGTCTGTCCTATCAGACAGGGGCATTAACCTGTATCCACACCACCTGGACAATTTCTCTCTGTCAGAGACTTGTGCTATTTATTTTATATATTTTTGTGTAATTATTCATGCAAATTTATGCTCATTTCATATGTGGTTTTCAACATAAAGTGGCTGCTGGGCCTGATCCTAACTCATACAGTATACAGTAGCGCTTCCCTGTTTGTTTGTTTATTGCAAGCAAAAAGCAGTTTGTAGTACTGAGTGTGAGATAAATTACTGTATTTATCAGTGTTGATCAAAGAGAGTTGATCAGAAGGATTCCCCTTATATACAGTACGTAGAATTAATAAAATTGTATTATTTTCCGATATCCGCAGTGATTCTGGTCAACCTGACAGATTTTTAGTAATACAGTATACTGTACTGCAAGACCATGTGTTGTCTACCTTTTACTACAGTATACTGTACTGTATGAATGACAATAGAGTGCTGTATACTTTATAAGGGGAATCCTTCTGATCAATTCTCTTTGATCAATACTGATAAATACAGTATCATATTTATACCCCTTTAGCACCTGTCGTTCCATCCTATGCACCCATTTACTGTACAATGGTGATTGCGGTCGTATTCACGTACTTTATGTGAGATAAATTAACCAGTTCTTTTATTGCTGAAGTCGCCACAAAATACTTTTATTTACAAATACAGTACAATACAATGGTGAAACATTTCAAGTTAACAGCAATTCAAAACATCAACACACAATAATACATACTTTACAGTACTGTATACTGTACTAGTATATTTGGGCCTTGTCTTTGGGGGTTTATTAATGCAATTATTAGGGTGACCTGGCGTTGGAAATACTGACACAGTACAATCCTACAGTACAGCTACACCACCCACCCCCTCCCTTAGAGTTTTTAATCCCTCCCTGGCCAAGCATCAATCGTCTGGCTAATCCAATCCAAGCCATTGTTTTGTTAAACTGGCCCTGGGCTGTTCAGAACAGCCACTGCTTCTAAATTACTGAAAATATACAGGATAAATATACAGTGATGTGAAATAATCCTTTCTGTGTGTCTGAGAGTGTTGAAAGTCACCAGGTCCTCATCTAGTAGAGTACATTCTCGAATACCTTTAGAATAAAAATACAGTATATATAAATATACAGTATAAATATTGCACAGTATACTGTAATGTTAAATAACCCATCCTGTTCTTTTTCCCTTCATACTGTAACAGTATCCTCATTGTGTCTGCGGTACAGTAGTTCATTGAGAGAGGAGAGGTTTTGTGTACATCATTACTGCTGTTTATATACTGTACATTTGACTGCACAAGCAGATTTGACGAACACAAGGCCCCCCCTCCCCTCTGGTGCACCCTTTTTCCTGGAACGACAAGAAAACAAAAACTTTGTTCAGTTACTGTACTGTACTGTATGTGCGTACTGTATTATGGTAGACCTACTGTACAGTAGGTGGCTGGTGCAGCTTTCTCTGGAAAGAAAAAATGGAGCAGTTAGTAGGCAGTTACTGTAGTATGTCAAACTAGTCTACTGTACTGTATACTGGAACTACTGTAAACTCTGACTATTGGGAAAGCTAAAATCTGTGCCATACTTACCTGTATCATAGTGTACCTACTGTACAATACTACAGCACTGTACTACTTTCCTGATGCTTGTCCATTGCGCGCGATGACAATGGGCAACACAGTGGCAATATGGTCTATATATTTATTGCATCGTTCCTCGGTGAGTACATCGTTCCAAAAACTCATTATGGCTGTATACAACTCGTCCTTCTTGGAGGGTTTCGCCACTTTACGGATGTGGTCCTTCAGCTGATGCCAGACCATTTCGATCGGATTGAAGTCTGGTGATCTGTGATTGGAAAGAAAGGACAATTAGTTTAAGAGATACAGTACACAGTAAAAACAGTGGGGAACATATAAATGGGACACGGTCTACTACACTTACTCCGCTGGCGTCTTCACCCAGTTGATGCCGCGCTCAAGGATATGCGCCGTCGACGCGGTGTGCTTGGGATCATTGTCCTGGTAAAAGCGATGACCATTGGGAAAGTCTTGTGTGATGTATCGCACTATCACGGGCACAATGTTGTCTTGGAAGAAATCTTTATTCATGATTCCTATAGCAAGAAAAGAAAAGTGCTCAATAGTACAGTACAGTGCATACGGTAAGGCAACACTAGTCAAGTACAGTGCATTAGGCGGCATTATATTTGAGAAATTGTACCTTCAAAGACGACAATGCATCCCGGTCCACGCCTAGAGATGGCACCCCACACATGCAGCTTCACAGGGTGTTTTGGCCGTGGCTTCAAAGTT
The DNA here is from genome assembly GCF_040206685.1 of Ascaphus truei. Lineage (NCBI taxonomy): Eukaryota > Metazoa > Chordata > Amphibia > Anura > Ascaphidae > Ascaphus > Ascaphus truei. The sequence goes on along the minus strand of NC_134486.1, from coordinate 189,380,507 downwards.
ATGCGGCCTTTTTTGTGGAACGCAAATCTTGCAAATCTCTCCAGCGACACAGTAGACTCATCAGTGAAGATGCAATCCTGGAAAGTCTCACCGCTGTCGATCCATGCCTGGGCCTGGAGCACTCTTTTGATTTTGTTTGCGTCCCGTATCATGGGGTACGCTCTGTAATGACAATGAATAAAAAATGTTAGCGTCACAGCGCAGTACAGTTTGCAAAACAACATTTTTACTTTACAGTACAGTACCTCCTGTACTGTCCACTACTAACCTCACACGTCCATATTTCCATCCAATTCTGCGTCTCATCTTCTTTATGCTGCTCTCGGATACAGTCAGATTGTGGTTTTCCTGAAGAGTGTTTTTAACCCTTAATGCGCTCCTCTCATCATTCTCCTCACTTATTCTGTCCACCAGAAGAGTAGTCTCCCTACAATGCAAAGAAATTATATTGTGTTATTAATATGCAGCAATATAAAATGTATACTGTATACTGTACATGTAATGTTGTAATATACAGTAAATATAAATATACAAAAAATGTATACTGCTGTACTATAAATATAAATAGACAAAATATACAGTATACAGTACTGTTGTAATATAAATATACTATATAAATATACTGTTGTTATACTGTATCATAATAAATACACATCATATACTGTATATTCCGTTGTCAGATGAATTGCAATATACAGTACCAAAAGTGTATACTGCTGCACAAAAAATATAAATTGACCACACATACAGTACACTACAGTATATACTGTTGTAATATAATAAATATACTATATAAATACGGTATACTGTAGATGTACACTACAGTTTTCTATATTTTTTTTGGTTAAGTTTTATAAATACAGTATACTTACGCATTTGTTACCCTTGGTGCCTTTTTGCGGTCTCTGTTTTTTCCTTGTGCATGATAGCACACAGTGCTTGATGGCACAACGAGGCCAGAAGCAGTTAACCAGCGCTGGATATCTGCAATTCGTTGTCCGCTCGTGTACATCTCCTTCATTCTCATGCTGAGATCCTTTGAAATCTTCTTAACAGGCATTGCTGCGAGTACTGTAGAAAGAAATACAAACACAAGAATGTGTATTCGATGTTTAGTCGATGTGTATTCAATGTGCAGTGAATCCACAAAATGGATGGTGTATTTATATGTTAATGACTCACATAACAGACCACCCACTTTCAACACCTGTACCTGGCAGCCATGCATAAAAGGTTGTACACGTTGCATAGCCCACCACTTGCTGATCTTTATCTGAGGCATTGTCCAGATACTGCATTGTGTCTCCCGCTTACATGGAGCATCCCCGGTTCTATGGACGAAAGAATCATCTCACCTCTGCTGTGCCTGCCACACTGAAAAAAAGAAAGGCAGTTACCGTTCCCAAGCCAAAGGCAAAGCGACAGGCTAAGGCCAACAAAGAAAACCTTCTGCTGACCCCAAAGGCTAAGGCTTTTAAAACACGTCAGCCTTATTATGTGAAGAAGAAATACGGTACTGTGCTCGGTTCGCAAGACGCATGGCAGCCAACTCACCGAATCCGCAGACCACTTGCTCCCATATGCTTCGACGACTCTGCTGTAGCTGTCCCGGAAATCTTCAGCCCGGCTTCTCCACCCCCATCTTCTCCGGTTCCATCTGAAGATGCTGCTGCCTCTGAAATCAACGGGTCACTGTCTCCTTTGCTCTTGGACGACTCTGCTTCTCTCCCGGAAATCCAGCGGTCACCTTCTCCATCCCTCTTCCACCACGCTGCAGCTTCTCCTGTACCGGGCATCCCCAGGTCACCTCTTCCACTCTCCATCGATGCCGCTTCTCTCCAGGGAACCCCCATCTCATCCTCCGTTGCACCCATCCCCCCAGATCTCCAGATGCCATGCACAAGCAGCTCGTTGGACCGGATCCTGAATGGGCTAAGTGTGGATCTCCCCGGGAATTCTAGTGTGCTGGCAAAGCTAGATCTGCTTCTGGAGTCGGTGCTACATATGGAGCAACGGCTGGATCAACGGATGCTACATATGGAGCAACGGATGGATCAACGGATGGACAAGATAGAGGCAGACATAGCGGGCATACATTATTTGCTCGGTGTTAATGCCCCTGTTTCCCCGACGCTGGAGCAGGGGGGTGACATGGATGTGATGCATGGTACCTTCGACCCCCTTCCATCACCAAGCACACACCCTCCACCAGAAGATACAGTGTACTATGCTATTGAGGAGGACATGACAACCCCATCTAGACCACGCCAGGAGACAACCCGGCGACCACTACCGGAGGAAAGCTTCCTCCCAGACACCCTACCATTGCCCATCGCCTCAAGTACACCCGCTCCCAAAAGACTTCCTACACCCGCTCGCATACAAACAGTGCCCGACATCTCCCTGTGCGATCTGACACCGGCGCTGAGGGAGAAGTATAGGGTGAGGAGTGCTGGTATACCACACAAGTATGCCTTGATCATATTTAAACACCATGTTCCCTACACATTGTACTGCGAGTGGGTGTTCAAAGTGAACTATGATGGGAATCGCCAAAAAAATGCCCTTCCTGCCAATTTAAGGAAAAAGATTGTGGAAGAAATGCAGCGCTATTACCCTGTTACAGATCCTGTAATGAGAGGCGTTAGAGACTGCATTAATGGCGTTTTGCGCCATGCAAGGCATCGGCCATGGCTGGAAAATGGGGAGGACTTTCAGTGAGACCATACTGTAATGTTGTGCTGTACTGTACAGTACATGTTTTACCCTATAGTACCTGCTGTACTTAAACAAAGGATACTGAATGTTGTTGTGTGTTGCACGGTTTTTGTACTGTATTTGTAAATAAAAGTTTTTAGTGGCGACTTCAGCAATAAAAGAACTGGTTACTTTATCTCACACTCAGTACTACAAACTGCTTTTTGCTGCCAGACTGCAAACCCGCAAGACCAGCAACATTGTAACAAAAGAGCAATGAGCGCGCAATTGGCGTGGGAACTTCTGTTCTAAGGCCCCTATAAATAATATTCTTTATTTTATTTATAAACTCACATTTATAAACCCCGTCACCCACCCCCGCTAAACACAATAAAAAATAATCACACACAGCATCCCCGCAATAAATAAATAAATAAATAAATACAAATAAATACATTTGAAATACATTTTTATTGATAGTGTAGATGTGCAGGGGGTCTCTGGAGCTTAACCGCACAGGTTTTAGGTCTGGGGACCCAGTGCCCCCCGAGATACAGGCCCCTTTAGGGGGTGCCGGTAGCCCTCTGCTTGGTTTAAAGGTCCGATCACGTGATCGCGGCCTGTAAACCAAGCAGAGCAGAGGGATACCGGCACCCCCTAAAGGGGCCTGTATCTCGGGGGGCACGGGGTCCCCAGACCTGAAACCTGTGCGCTTCAGCTCCGGAGAACATCTACACTGTGAATAAAACACACACATCATTAAAGAATCATTCTTTAGCTTAGCGGCTACAGTATGCGCTATGGTAAAGAAGCAGCATTTCTGTCTTTTTAATAATATTGTAGAGTGAGCAGGGGGTTCCCTGAGACAGAAATCTAATCTCAGGGGACCCCCTGCTCCTGCACAATATTATTAAAAGTTCAGAAACGAGGCTTCATTAGCATAGCGTATAGCCGCTAAGGTAATGAAGGGGTTAACGCATAATAACCAATAAATACATTCAATACACTACCCACTACCCATGGCAACCTCCGCTGCTGTACAGTAAAACAGAGAAAAAAAATAACACTTTCAAAGTAATGTCCCCTAACCCCTTAATCACCATAGCGGTTATTAACCGCTACAGTCATGAAGGGGTTAACCCGCCCTCACCCACCACTTGGGACGCCTACTGTACATACCCTCCCACTCTAACCCCCCACCCCGTGAGGCCTAACCACCCTCAACCCTCACCCACTAACTACCCACAAGGGAGGCCTACCCACATACCGTTGGGGAAACACCCCACCCCCACCCCAGTACCCACAATAAAAACAGTACAATCACCCACAATAAACAGCATTCTATTTATTAAATACATTACCCACCCCCTGTGCCCCCCACCCCCATAAATACAAGATTTATTCTTTTACATTCAGGGTCCATAACGCAGCCCCACGCTAGTCCCCGGTGGGCTGGCAGGGCACCTGGACAGACCTACAGTTTACCAGCAGCATTCCACAGGTTCTGGAGGCCTGCTGGTGGATCCTGCCAGCACCATGGCGCCCAGGTGGTCTCCTTGGGTCACCGTGAGCCTCAATTGGGTCCACACGGTAGGCCCAAGGATGTCTGGGAGCCCCGGGTCAAACCCACAGGTGTCTGCGGGGCCTCGGGTGGTTCCCATGGGGGTCTGGGGAACTCACGGGTGCTCACTACGGGTCCGCGGTGCCCCCACAGAAGTGGGACCACACATCATCATCCCCGCACCTACGGCTCGGAGGTGCCCCCACAGAAGTGGGACCACACATCGTCATGCCCGCAGACTACGGGTCCGCGGTGCCCCCACAGAAGTGGGACCACACATCATCATCCCCGCATGTGTCACCCGTGGAACCACCAGCCTGCTACCCTTTAGGATACCCGAGGATTCCCCGCGGGTGGTCTCCAGAGGTCCCACGCAAAACCACGGAAGTAACCCTGAATGTAAAAAAAATAAACCTGGCCAATACATTCAATACATACACCCTCCCCCCCAACACCTACAGTACAATAATGTGCAAAATAACTATTATCCAGATATGGATAATAGATTAATTGCCCATTATTAAAAACATTAACTAGCATATACAAATAAATAAAGTACTACTGACCTCATCAATACGAAGTGTCCGACGCCAGCGCCTTCCTTCTCTTGCCCACACAAAACATAGCCAAAACCAAGCCAATACATTGCAATTACATTCAGATATCAATTAACCCCTTAAACACCTTATCGGATAATAACCGCAAAGGTAATTAAGGGGTTAAGCCACACAGGCACGATACCCACCCTTCACCCATGAATTTGTACTGTGGCTTCATCATGCAACTATATATATATATACTGTATATATATACATACAGAGAGACAGAGAGAAAGAGAGAGAGAGAGATATATACAGTATATATATATACACACGTTATATACACACCCATGATAAACCAAATATACAGTACAAATAAATGTAGAAGGGTTATCAAAACCATACTGTTCTACAACCAAACACTTCTCCATACAGACACTACATTAAAAATCAATTTCCTTTAAAAATCCTAACTGATCTCACAATCTACTGTACTGTATATGATCACAAACCAATGAAAAAAGTCACATTCCAAAATGCATAAAATCTATGCACCATACTGTATACATTCTGCAAATTAATCAACGTAAACAAAAATCAATTAGCAATCATTATTTAGATCTCTAAACATTTCACACTCAATCATGAACAATGAAACCATTAACAGATTCACGCCTAGAGCAGAACAATTAAGCCTTTGAAAAAATATAAGTACCGACAAAAATACAACCTTTCCAAACCAAGCCTACAGTACCTACAGTATCCCTGACCTTCCTCAAACACACAATACAATACCAAGGAATAATACATCTATCTAATTTTAAAATACTTTAAACTCACAAAATAATTAAAAACACATCTAATCCAGCTTTTAAAACATCATCATTTCTTACCCTGAATGTATACTGTACAGTATATCTCTCTAGACATATATATTGTACATACATACATACAGTGGCAAGAAATGATATACCACAAAAAAATAAAAATACACAGGTTAAAAAACCTTTTGAAAAAATTAACAAGTTAAATAAAATACATTTCTTTACTGTAGTTCACTTACCATTACTTGCCCCCACCGACTCCCGTTGCCCAGCTTACTCACGAACCAATCCACGATCAGGAACCCATAAAATAATAAACCATTGAAAATAATAAACATTAAACTAAAAATCCAAACCAATCCACGGGTCTTCTACTTGTAATACACCTTCATCTGTATTCTTCTTTCTTCTATCTCCTTCCGGGCGGGGCAGGGTGTGGTCTTCTTTCCATCATCGGCCACGCCCTTGTCTTTTTCCTTCTCCGGAGGTCCTTCCTCCGCGGCGTCTGGCTGCAAAATGAGACGACATAGGCTTTTAAAGGCCTATGACGTCACATTTTGCGTCATGGTTCCCACGGTCCTGATTGGACCGTGAAAACCATGTGTGTTGGCCGATAATAAAAAAATGATGACGTCACTTAAAGGGAATGAAAGCACAGCCAATCAGAATGGCTTTGCTTCAATTGCCTTTAAGTTGACGTCATGAAAAGGCACATGGCCGTGCACACATGGTACTAGAGCCAATCAGAGCGTCGGAACTTTATCCCTACTCTGATTGGCTCTGGTATACCATGTGTCAGGGGCTTGGGGGAGAAAGGATGTGACGTCAATAAGGATAAAGTTCCCACGCTCTGATTGGCTACCGTACCACGTGACAGGTTTTCATTGACGTCACATCCTTTCTCCCCCAAGCCCCTGACACATGGTATACCAGAGCCAATCAGAGTAGGGATAAAGTTCCCACGCTCTGATTGGCTCTAGTACCATGTGTGCACGGCCATGTGCCTTTTCATGACGTCAACTTAAAGGCAATTGAAGCAAAGCCATTCTGATTGGCTGTGCTTTCATTCCCTTTAAGTGACGTCATCATTTTTTTATTATCGGCCAACACACATGGTTTTCACGGTCCAATCAGGACCGTGGGAACCATGACGCAAAATGTGACGTCATAGGCCTTTAAAAGCCTATGTCGTCTCATTTTGCAGCCAGACGCCGCGGAGGAAGGACCTCCGGAGAAGGAAAAAGACAAGGGCGTGGCCGATGATGGAAAGAAGACCACGCCCTGCCCCGCCCGGAAGGAGATAGAAGAAAGAAGAATACAGATGAAGGTGTATTACAAGTAGAAGACCCGTGGATTGGTTTGGATTTTTAGTTTAATGTTTATTATTTTCAATGGTTTATTATTTTATGGGTTCCTGATCGTGGATTGGTTCGTGAGTAAGCTGGGCAACGGGAGTCGGTGGGGGCAAGTAATGGTAAGTGAACTACAGTAAAGAAATGTATTTTATTTAACTTGTTAATTTTTTCAAAAGGTTTTTTAACCTGTGTATTTTTATTTTTTTGTGGTATATCATTTCTTGCCACTGTATGTATGTATGTACAATATATATGTCTAGAGAGATATACTGTACAGTATACATTCAGGGTAAGAAATGATGATGTTTTAAAAGCTGGATTAGATGTGTTTTTAATTATTTTGTGAGTTTAAAGTATTTTAAAATTAGATAGATGTATTATTCCTTGGTATTGTATTGTGTGTTTGAGGAAGGTCAGGGATACTGTAGGTACTGTAGGCTTGGTTTGGAAAGGTTGTATTTTTGTCGGTACTTATATTTTTTCAAAGGCTTAATTGTTCTGCTCTAGGCGTGAATCTGTTAATGGTTTCATTGTTCATGATTGAGTGTGAAATGTTTAGAGATCTAAATAATGATTGCTAATTGATTTTTGTTTACGTTGATTAATTTGCAGAATGTATACAGTATGGTGCATAGATTTTATGCATTTTGGAATGTGACTTTTTTCATTGGTTTGTGATCATATACAGTACAGTAGATTGTGAGATCAGTTAGGATTTTTAAAGGAAATTGATTTTTAATGTAGTGTCTGTATGGAGAAGTGTTTGGTTGTAGAACAGTATGGTTTTGATAACCCTTCTACATTTATTTGTACTGTATATTTGGTTTATCATGGGTGTGTATATAACGTGTGTATATATATATACTGTATATATCTCTCTCTCTCTCTTTCTCTCTGTCTCTCTGTATGTATATATATACAGTATATATATATATAGTTGCATGATGAAGCCACAGTACAAATTCATGGGTGAAGGGTGGGTATCGTGCCTGTGTGGCTTAACCCCTTAATTACCTTTGCGGTTATTATCCGATAAGGTGTTTAAGGGGTTAATTGATATCTGAATGTAATTGCAATGTATTGGCTTGGTTTTGGCTATGTTTTGTGTGGGCAAGAGAAGGAAGGCGCTGGCGTCGGACACTTCGTATTGATGAGGTCAGTAGTACTTTATTTATTTGTATATGCTAGTTAATGTTTTTAATAATGGGCAATTAATCTATTATCCATATCTGGATAATAGTTATTTTGCACATTATTGTACTGTAGGTGTTGGGGGGGAGGGTGTATGTATTGAATGTATTGGCCAGGTTTATTTTTTTTACATTCAGGGTTACTTCCGTGGTTTTGCGTGGGACCTCTGGAGACCACCCGCGGGGAATCCTCGGGTATCCTAAAGGGTAGCAGGCTGGTGGTTCCACGGGTGACACATGCGGGGATGATGATGTGTGGTCCCACTTCTGTGGGGGCACCGCGGACCCGTAGTCTGCGGGCATGACGATGTGTGGTCCCACTTCTGTGGGGGCACCTCCGAGCCGTAGGTGCGGGGATGATGATGTGTGGTCCCACTTCTGTGGGGGCACCGCGGACCCGTAGTGAGCACCCGTGAGTTCCCCAGACCCCCATGGGAACCACCCGAGGCCCCGCAGACACCTGTGGGTTTGACCCGGGGCTCCCAGACATCCTTGGGCCTACCGTGTGGACCCAATTGAGGCTCACGGTGACCCAAGGAGACCACCTGGGCGCCATGGTGCTGGCAGGATCCACCAGCAGGCCTCCAGAACCTGTGGAATGCTGCTGGTAAACTGTAGGTCTGTCCAGGTGCCCTGCCAGCCCACCGGGGACTAGCGTGGGGCTGCGTTATGGACCCTGAATGTAAAAGAATAAATCTTGTATTTATGGGGGGGGGGGGCACAGGGGGTGGGTAATGTATTTAATAAATAGAATGCTGTTTATTGTGGGTGATTGTACTGTTTTTATTGTGGGTACTGGGGTGGGGGTGGGGTGTTTCCCCAACGGTATGTGGGTAGGCCTCCCTTGTGGGAACTGATTGGGTGGTTAGGCCTCACGGGTGGGGGGGGGGTTAGTGTGGGAGGGTATGTAGGCATCCCGAGTGGTGGGTGGGTGAGGGTGGGTTAACCCCTTCATGACTGTAGCGGTTAATAACCGCTATGGTGATTAAGGGGTTAGGGGACATTACTTTGTATGTTTTAATTTTTGTGTCTGTTTTGCAGAAGCGGAGGGGCCATGGCCAGGATGGGGGGGGGGGTTAACGGTATGTGGGTAGGGGGTGAGGGTGGTTAGCAATGCAGGGAGGGAGATTTACTGGTAACAGAAACATCTCTCTCCCTTCAATGTACTGTAATCTGTTTAAAGCCCCCTCCCCCCTAATGTGTGTTTCTGTAAAATCTCTCTCCCTTCAATGTACTGTAATCTGTTTAACAGAAACATTAGGGGGGAAGGGGCTTTAGGCCTTTATATCTCTCTCCCTTCAGTGTAATCTACTTAACAGAAACATTAGGGGGGGAAGGGGCTTTAGGCCTTTATATCTGTCTCCCTTCAGTGTAATCTGCTTAACACAAACATTAGGGGGGAAGGGGTTTTTAAACAATGCTGTGTATAATGTATAAGGTTTTTTACAATTAGATAGATGTAATCCTTGGTATTGTAAGGGTTAGTTTGGTTTTAAATTGTCTTTTCTGGTTGTTACTTACAGTATATATTGATTTTGGTTTACTTGCTTGGTTAAAATACTTTTTGGTATTGTAGTGTGCATTATCCTTAGCGTTGTATACTGTAGGTGCCTTTAAACCCAGTAACCTACTGTATTGTGATTCACTTTGATTCTCCCTAGTGTTTTTTGAGTCACTATCCTTTTCATGTTTAGGGTTGACAGTGTGTGTCGTTCCCTAGTGCTGTTCATTAGTGTTTAAGGGTCCATGCCTCTTTTTTAAGTGTTTTTAAATCATGTACTGTTTATTCATCCCTTTTTGCACTGTGTCAAATAAATAAACAAATATATCAATTGCATACCTGAGTGCTCCCATACGGGTTACTTTTTTCTCTTTTCACTCACATACAGTATGTATATATATATATATATATATATATATATATATATATATATATATATATATATATATATATATACAGTATATATACACAGTGTATATATGTATACTGTATATATATATATATATATATATATATATATATATATATATATATATATATATATATATATATATATATATACAGTGTATATACTGTACAGTATATATTTATTTCTCTTCATGTCTTTATTTATTTATTTATTTATTTAGATTTATTTATTAATTGTGGGGCTGCTGTGCGTGAATTTTTTTTATTGGGGGTGAGGGGGGTGTTTGGCCCTTGGTGTGAGTTTACGACTTGCAGCAGCAGCAGCAGCACAATTAATAAATAAATATAAATAAATAAATAAATAAATGACAATAAATACATTTGAAATACATTTTTATTGATAGTGTACATGTGCAGGGGGTCTCCGGAGCTGAAGCGCACAGGTTTCAGGTCTGGGGACCCCGTGCCCCCCGAGATACAGGCCCCTTTAGGGGGTGCCGGTATCCCTCTGCTCTGCTTGGTTTACAGGCCGCGATCACGTGATCGGACCTTTAAACCAAGCAGAGGGCTACCGGCACCCCCTAAAGGGGCCTGTATCTCGGGGGGCACGGGGTCCCCAGACCTAAAACCACCGCGGTTCAGCTCCGGAGACCCCCTGCACATCTACACTATCAATAAAAATGTATTTCCAATGTATTTATTGTCATTTATTTATTTATTTTTTGGCGGCTGCTGTGTGTGTGTATTTTTTTATTGTGGGTAGCGGGAGGGTGGGTGAATGGGGTATTCGCCCCAACGATGGTTGGGGAGGGCTTGCGGGGGGGGGGGGGGGGTGTGGTAGCGGGAGGGCTTAACCCCTTCATGACCGTAGCGGTATTAACTGCTACGATCGTGAAGGGGTTAAGTGCACCCGCAACCCCCCCCCCTCCCGCAAGTCCTAAACTCACACCAAGGGCCAAATACCCCCCTCACCCATCCCCACTACACACAATAAAGCGGGCACGGTGGGTTAACCCCTTCATTGCCTTAGCGGCTATCCGCTATGGTAATGATCCAGCATTTTCCGTATTTTTAATAATATTGATCAGGAGCAGGGGGGGGGGGGGGGGTTCCCTGAGCATTAATCATTAATTTCTGGCTCAGGGAACCCCCTGCTCACTTTACAATATTATTAAAATAATGCTTCTTTACCATAGCGCATAGACGCTAAGGTAAAGAACGAGTGTTTATTTATACTGTATATTGTATGTGTTTTATTGATAGTGTACATGTGCAGAGGGTCTCCAGAGCAGAAGCGCACAGGTTTCAGGTCTGGGGACCCCGTGCCCCCCGAGATACAGGCCCCTTTAGGGGGTGCCGGTATCCCTCTGCTCTGCTTGGTTTACAGGCCGCGGTCACGTGATCGGGGCTTTTAACGCAGAGCTGGATACCGGCACCCCCTAAAGGGGCCTGTATCTCGGGGGGCACGGGGTCCCCAGACCTAAAACCAACGCGGTTCAGCTCCGGAGACCCCCTGCACACCTACACTATCAATAAAAATGTATTTCAAATAATTTTTAATGTGTGGATGTTTGCGCAGAGAGAGAGCAGCGGATCTCTCTCTGCTGCAAACACATCTCGCCCCCGCCGCCCATACAGTACTGTAGTATCATTTATGTATGTGCATATACAGTACAGTACAGTACTGTACTGTATGTTAGGGCTTACAGGGGTTGTTGTTATACAGTATATATACAGTATATATATATATATATATACTGCATTACAATTCATTATAGGGGACGGCTTCACAGAGAATAGCTCGCAAGCGCCACCATGTGTATTTTGACGGCATTGCAGTATTGTAACCAGCCGGAATAAAAAGCTTAAATTCCTGCCGGAAAATAACGCAATGCACTCTGGCTGAAAAATATCAGAAACCTGAATACACCCGAGTATACCCGAATTCGCGGGACTAGCCGTGCTCGAATAAAGTGTGTCGCCAGTGTACGTGCGCCACTTCAGAGGAGGTGGAGAATAGGAGAGATGTACCAGAGGGTTTGGGACTAGTCAGAAGAAGGGGAGGAGCATCAGAACGGACAGAGGAAGGGTCAGGTGGGGAAGAGGAACCTGGGAGGCGGAGCAGGCGGAGCAGATGGGGCAGAGACACGCAAGGTGCGTGCGCCGCGTCAGCGGAGGCGGAGTCAGGCGCCCGGCGCCAACCAATGGCTGCCTGGGTCCGCCCGCACCCGTAGGGGTGACGCGTGCGGCCTGGAGGCACTGGGACAGCGGCCAGCAGCGGGTGGACGACGCCGGGGAGCCTGAACGGCCTGTAATGAAGGTAAGGAGGCACTGGACGTGGGTATACCCTCAGCACGGATCCTTACAGTACCCCCCCCTCCAGGGACGGACTCCGGACGAACTAACCAAGGTTTGAGGGGAAATTTGTGGTGAAAACGTTTAAGTAGGGAAGGAGCATGAACATCTGTATGTGAAACCAAGAACGATCCTGAGGTCCGTATCCCTTCCAGTGGACCAAAAATTGGAGTTTGCCTCTGGAGATGCGAGAGTCAATGATAGACTGGATTTTAAACTCCTGTTGTCCAGGTACAATGGGGGGGAGGAGGCCGAATAGAGGGATGAGCGAACCGTTTGCCTTGGATAAAAGTTTTCAAGAGAGAAACATGGAAGACGGGTGAAATCTTCATAGAGGGAGGCAGTTGAAGTTGATAGGCTACAGGATTAATTTGTCTCAGAATAGAGACAGGGCCCAGGAACCTGGGAGACAATTTAGGGGTTGGGGCCTTCAATTTGATATTTTTTGAGGAAAGCCAGACCTTCTCTCCAGGGATGAACTTATGGCCCTCCTGACGGAGCCTATCTGCTTGTTTCTTCTGCCTTAGCACGGATTTTTGAAGAACTGCTTGAATCCTTTTCCATGACTCCTGTAAGGAAGATACCCTCTCATCTGCTGCCGGAACTCCGGACCTAGAAGGACGCATGGGAAGACGAGTAGGGTGAAATCCGTAATTTAAAAAAACGGTGATTCTTGAGTAAACTCGTTTTTGAGAGAGTTCATCGCGAATTCTGCCCAAGGGAGTAACTCAGCCCAATTATCCTGAGAGTCCGAAGAAAAACAACGCAAATACTGTTCAAGGGACTGGTTCATACGTTCAGTCTGCCCATTTGTTTGCGGGTGGTAGCCTGAGGAAAAAAGAAGGGTAATGCCCAACCTCTGGGAAAATGCACGCCAGAATTTAGAAACAAATTGAGTACCCCGATCTGAGACAATGGACCACGGGACACCATGAATGTGGAAAATTTCCTTTACAAAAAAGTACTGAAATTGGGAAGACCCTTGAGGGGAAAAAAATGAGCTTGCTTGAAGAATCTGTTGACAATTACAAGAATGGCAGTCATACCATTAGACGGGGAAGATCCACGATGAAGTCCATAGAAATGTAACTCCACGGACGGTCCGGAACCGGGAGAGGTTGTAGAAGACCGAACGGTTTTTGACGGACAGACTTATTTTGTGCACAGACTGGGCATGAAGAGGTGAAGCTCTGATGCCCTTTGACATGTTGGACCAGCAGAAGGTTCGCCGAATCAAATCATTGGTCTTCTTAAACCCGGGATGGCCAGCAGATCTGGAGGAATGGCCCCATTCCAGAATTTTGAGATGAAAACTTGGAGCCACGTAAAGACGACCATCTGGGACTTCCAGCCCTTCAGGGACCTGTGTTTGAGATTCCAGAATCTTATCTAAAATGTCAAAGGAAGCGGCCGAGATAAACAATTGGGGGGAAAGAATATTCTCCGGGATATCTTGTGACTTTTCCTCAGCGATAAACTGGCAGGATAGTGCATCCGCTTTGATATTTTTTGTCCCAGGAATATAAGAGATGGTGAAGTTAAACCTTGAAAAGAACAGCACCCAACAAGCTTGACGAGGGCCAAGGCGACGAGCACCTTCAATGTAAGAAAGACTAAGGGAGTAAACCCAAGTAACCTGATGCTGCTAAAGTCTGGTATAACTTAGAGTGGGATTAAACCAACAGTCCACTAGAGAATGTATATAGCAGATCACCGTGAGCATCAAATATAAAAAGATACACTGTAAGAACTCACCCTGGGCGGGGGGCCCGTTGTGCAGACTATGGCCGGGTGCGGGGGATGAAGCATCCAGGGACACTCCACTCGCGGGCCTCCTTGCGCCACAGCTGCTGCCCTTACCCAGCCCGGTGTCACTGGTATCTCTGTGTGGTTAGCTGTAAGCTTGCCACGATGCAATGCGGGTGACCCGCTGGAGTGCCGTCGGCGGTGTCTTGTCAATCCTTGCGCGTGCAGCCGGGGTGTCCTCCCTCCGTGCTGACAGTATCACAGGGTGTGTGTGGGATCCCGCTGGGTGATCGCGCTCACGCTGTTTCCGGCTAACGGAGGAGTGCTGGTGCGTCTCTGCAATCCCTGCGCTCCGGCGTGTCCACGTGTGTGGGGAAGGAGTGATGACGTCAGACCTCCAGACGGGCGAATCTCGCGGTGAAAAGCCTGCGTGCTCCAGCCGTATAGTAGACAAGGTGAAAGTGGTGACGAGGCGGTCACAGCAAAAAGTCAGGTTCAGGAACAGTTGAAGTTAAAAGCAGCTTTATTAGTACATGCTGTACATCTCAGAAGGGGGCACTCTGACGCGTTTCGTCCCTCTCCGGGACTTTATCAAAGAGTATAATACCCTTAACACACAGACCCCTTAAATAGGAGGAGACCCAATCTGATTGGATGGTCAAAAAGTGACAAGAGGTTTTTTTGAACTCAATTAAGTTAATGTTGAACCAGTGTTTGGGTTTAACCTATTAACTGAGTCTGTGTGGAATACATGGTTAAAACATACATATTTACAAAAACATACAAACAGAATAAAATCAATGATATACAATGGGATGTAGAGCAATAACCAATATGTATTAAAATTATTGTCCAAAGTGGACCTAGGTTCACATACCGTAAAGCGAAAACATTGGCATCGCACCTATCACCTAGCATGTTTGTCAGTAAGAGTGGTCCCTCTAATATCAGCAGTATCCCCAAGGGATTTTTCAAATGCGGTAATTGCACCATGTGCCAACACGCATCTCCAACAAACAAGATTACGTGTAAATATAATCTACGTGAATATAAAATTAAGACCTTTCTAAATTGTAACACCAGTTATGTCATATATGTACTTCATTGCAAATGTGGATTAAGCTATGTAGGTCGCACAGCAAGGCCATTAAAAACTAGAATGGCAGAACATGCCCGCTTGATCAGGAAAGGCGATCTACTTCATCCCGTATCCAGACACTTTACGCAATGCCTCATGGGAGGCATTAAGAACTTCACCTTTTCCGCCATTGAACATATACATTGCCACCCCAGAGGCGGCAACAGAGAGAACACACTGAATTAGCGGGAGATGTTTTGGATATACACTCTCGACACCCTTCACCCACATGGCATTAACATTGATTGGGAGTTAAAACATTTCCTATAGCCATGTGAGGCGGAGGGTGGCTGGGAGTGTATGTCCATGCGACTGTAACCCAACATATTGCGAGTTGAATCATTACTATACCTAGACGACCTAACATTAGTATATACTATTTTCATGAATGAATTGTTGTACTTAGTATATCTCCAATATATGTTCATGTGCATAAAAAAGTATATATTGTTTGTAACATATTTTGCACCAATTAATATCTTGGTATATCCAGGTAACAACTTTTTCTATTTACTCATGGTAATTTTATTTAGAAATATTGACCAACATTATAACATTTCTTTATGTCAAACCAGAGTTTAAATAATTAATTCCCCACAGTACCATAGTTGTGTAAACAATAATTTTAATACATATTGGTTATTGCTCTACATCCCATTGTATATCATTGATTTTATTCTGTTTGTATGTTTTTGTAAATATGTATGTTTTAACCATGTATTCCACACAGACTCAGTTAATAGGTTAAACCCAAACACTGGTTCAACATTAACTTAATTGAGTTCAAAAAAACCTCTTGTCACTTTTTGACCATCCAATCAGATTGGGTCTCCTCCTATTTAAGGGGTCTGTGTGTTAAGGGTATTATACTCTTTGATAAAGTCCCGGAGAGGGACGAAACGCGTCAGAGTGCCCCCTTCTGAGATGTACAGCATTTACTAATAAAGCTGCTTTTAACTTCAACTGTTCCTGAACCTGACTTTTTGCTGTGACCGCCTCTTCACCACTTTCACCTTCAATGTAAGAAAGATTTTTGTGGTCTGTCAGGATCGAAATGGGTTCCTTGGTTCCTTCCAGGAGATGTCTCCACTCTTGTAAAGCCATCTTGATGGCTAACAATTCCCTATTCCCCACGTCGTAATTTCTTTCTGCAGATGAATTTTTTTTAGAAAAAAACCCACAGGGGTGTAATTTTTCTTCGGGTGTGGTCCTTTGAGAGAGAACCGCACCAGCTCCTACGTCGGAGGCGTCAACTTCCAAAGTAAAGGGGAGGGTGGGGACGGGATGCCGCAGAATTGGAGCTGAGACAAAGGCTTTTTTAAGAGTTTCAAAGGCCCGGGTGGCCTCCGAAGGCCATGAGGACAGATCGGCCCCTTTCTTGGTAAGGGCCGTAATGGGTGCCACCAAGGTAGAAAAGCCAGCAATAAATTTCCTGTAATAGTTTGCGAAGCCGAGGAAGCGCTGAAGCGCTTTTAAGGAGTTAGGTTGAGGCCATTCGAGTATGGAATTGAGCTTCTCCGGATCCATGGTGAAGCCTTGATCCGAGACAATGTATCCCAGGAAGGCAGTGGAGGATTGATGAAAGATACACTTCTCCATCTTGGCATAGAGTTTGTTGGCCCGTAAACGAGAGAGCATCATCTTGGTATGATGAATGTGTTCTTCGAGGGTTTTTGAAAAATGAGGATATCATTCAAGTAGATAATCACAAAAGAGTTCAATAGGTCACGAAAAACCTCATTCGTAAAGTCTTGGAAGACTGCAGGGGCATTGCACAACCCGAACGGCTTCACCAGGTACTCATAATGACCGCTGCAAATGTTGAACACGGTCTTCCACTCGTCTCTACTGCGGATGCGAATCAGGTTGTATGCTCCTTGTAAGTCAAGTTTGGAGAAAATGGTCGCGCCTTGCAGCCTATCGAAGAGCTCAGGAATAAGAGGCAAAGGGTAGCGATTTTTGATGGTAATTTTGTTTAAGCCACGGAAACCGATGCACGGGTGAAGCATCCCATCTTTCTTCTTTACAAAAAAGAATCCTGCTCCAGCGGGAGAACTAGATTTCCGAATGAAGCCCCTTGAAAGGTTTTCAGAAATATACTCGGAATAGCCTCAGTCTCAGGCAATGATAACGGGTAAGACCTGGCTTTGGGAAATGGAGCACCCGGAATTAAGTCTATCGGGCAGTTGAAAGGGCGATGAGGGGGAAGTTCCTCGGATTTGGCCTCACTGAAGACATCCAGGAACTCCGATTAGACGTCCGGAAGGGTGGCATCTTGTGGGGACGAGGTCTCCAGGACAGCCAGTACCGCAGCGGGTGGAGCAGACACTCCTACTTGAGATGATCTCCATAGAACAGGAACCTCGGCCATCCAATTGATGATGGGATTGTATAATTGCAGCCATGGTAAGCCCAGGATGATATGAACCGAAGGAGAGTGAATGACATCAAAATAAATAATTTCAAAATGTCCATCATTCATGGAAAGTTCTAAAGGAAGTGTCTCCAAGGTAATAAAAGCTGGCTGCAGGGGTCAACCATCAATAGCCTCTAATCCGACCGGAAAGGCCTTCTCCCGGAGTGGAATGTTATGCTGAGTAGCAAATGCCTGGTTTATGAAATTCCCTCCGGAACCGGAATCAAGGAAGGCCTGAGCAGGGGTCTGGATGTTGGCGTTCTTTAGGAGGACCGACAATAGAGACGTTTAGGGAGACGCTGTGAGGGAGAGGGAGAAGCAGAGATGGTACCCAGTGAGATTATCCCATACCTCACTGGGCGTTGGCATTTCCAGGCCTCAAAGGACAACGTGGCAGGATGTGCCCAGGGGAACCACAATAGAAGCACAGGCCCTCATTTCTCGACGTAGTCGCTCCGTAGAAGGGAGGTGATGTGTGCCCAGTTTCATGGGTTCCGGAGCTTCCAATGCGGGCAGAACAGGAAGAGGAGATCTGGAATTAGAAATCAAAGAAATAGCAGTACGAGGACGTTGACATTCAGCCCGCCTCTCCAGAAGTCTTTGATCCACCCGAACGCACAAAGCGATTAAGGCCTCTAGTGAGGATGGCCTCTCATGAGCCGCCAATTTGTCCTTTAAGGTTTCCGAAAGCCCCTACCAGAAGGTGGCGGAGAGAGCCCCATCGTTCCAATCAGTCTCTGCTGCGATAGTCCGGAACTCCAGAGCGTAACATGCCACTGATCTCCGACCCTGTGAAATATGGAACAAGGAGAACACCGCCATATCACTGCGTTCTGGGGCGTTAAACACTAAACGAAATTCTCATTTGAAATTTGCAAAGTTATAAGTGAGTTCAGGTTTCAGTTCCCAGATTGGTGAAGCCCAGGCCAAGGCGTTCCCGGTGAGAAGGGAATACACATAAGCTACCTTAGTACGATCCGTGGGGAAGCGAGAAGGTGACAGTTCAAATTGGATCTCGCACTGGTTTAAGAACCCGCGGCATGCAAGTGAATCCCCCGCGTATTTACTGGGCATAGGAATCCGCAAGTCTGAGGGCCCTGTTCCTTCACGGGATACTATGGAAGAGGAAGTGGGGACATTGCCCTGGGGAATCTGAAGAGAGAAGGTATTAACTTGCTGGTAAAGGAAAGAGACTTGGTTATCCAAAAAATTAAAGTGTTTGGAAATAGTGGTTAAGGTATCTTCCACCTCAGGGGGGTCTGGGTCTGTTGGGCTCTGCATAATGTAATGCTCGGCCTGCCCACAAGCCAGATGAGACCCGGGACTGAGGTGGAAAGGAGTAATACCACACACCTGACAGTAAACGGGGACACGGCCGGAGTGTGACAGTAGCGTAGATGGTCCGGGTAACAAGAATATAAATTATACCGTACTTGACAGCTCTGGCGAAGAAGGGTAAAGTTTGTAAGCCAAGGGTAGTGGATTGCAGAGAGCAGCATAGTCGAATGTCCATAAGCCTGGGTCGTGGATTGGAGAGAGCAGCGTAGTAGATTGTCCATGAGCCATGTCCAAGGGTTGTAGAAGTCTGCAGCGTAGAAAGTCCAAAGCGAAGTCCAAAGGGTGCCAGAGAGCAGTGTAGCAGAGTCCAAAGCAAAAGGTCAAATCCAGGGAGGTAAGCAGAGTTTCCAGGGACAGGAACAGACACTGAAAGACAAGAGAGGCCAGGCAACAGCAGACAGCACCAAGGTACAGAAGCTATGCAGAGCAAAGAGGAAATGGGGAAGGGGGATAAAATAGGGGGCTGGGACCAATCAGGGGATGGGGAGTGACGGAGGAGCAGCCCGAAGAAGGACCTGATAGGAGAGCAGAGTGTAAAAGTTTGGGACCAATCGGAGTGAGGGGAGGAACAGAGGAGTGGCCTAAGTAAGACCCAGATAAGGGAGAATTACCAGAGGCTTTGGGAGTGGTCTGAGTAAGGGGAGGAGCGGAGGGACAGACAAGGGAAGGAACAGAAAGGGAAGAAGGACCTGGGAGGCATAGCTTATGGGGAAGGAGCGTGCAAGGTATGTGCGCCGCGTCAGAGGAGGCGGAGAATTGGAGAGACGTACCGGAGGGTTTGGGAGTAGTCAGAAGACGGGGAGGAGCAGCGGGACGGACAGGGGAAGGGTCAGGTGGGGAAGAGGAACCTGGGAGGCGGAGCAGATGGACCAGAGACACGCAAGGTGTGTGCACCGCGTCAGCGGAGGCGGAGTCAGGCGCCCGGCACCAACCAATGGCGGCCTGGGTCCGCGAGTGCCCATAGGGGTGACACGCGCGGCCAGCGGCCAGCAGCGGGGGACACCGCCAGGGAGCCCGAACGGCCTGTAATGAAGGTAAGGAGGCGCTGGACGCGGGTATACCCGCAGCGCAGATCCTTATAATTTGTTTCCCTTATTGACTGGTTATTGATGTTGGTTTTTTTTTTATTGAGTTGATTTTTGATTAACACACAAGCATATATATGGTTATGATCAATGTATATTATGCTTTTTCTCTCACTAAGGACATAAACATCAATGTATACTCACATAATATTAATACAAATTTGTGTATATGTTTATATACAGTATAGACATTATCCATTATTATATTGTGAGTTTTCATTTCAGAACATATACAGGAGACATTCAATCCTCAATGTTGGCTTTGTGGTTATAAGAGGATTTTTAAATATTGTTTTGTATTATGAAAGTGTGTGGGTAATAACCTATTTCATGCATATGTATTTATATGTCCCACACTGTTTATTTTATTTTACGTCTGTTTTTCAATTATGTTTTTTTCATTAGGTGCAATTAAGTTGTTTTTGTTTTAAACAACATGAGTTGACGTAGTGAAGCTTTTGACGTCATCACATCGAGTTGTATGGCACGAATTACGGAACCACTTCCTTGTTCGGCGAACGTATAAAAACCCATGCTGGAGGATAAATCTATACACTTTAATAAAGTTCCGTTGAGCGAAACATGTCACTGTAATCCTTTATTTTGGGCAATAATTAATTTTTTTATCTCTACACTCATTCATTTTGTGGTGCAGCGCATTGGCTTCCTGACAATTTTTTCTCTCCCCTTTATTATGAAGGCTGGCTACGTCCACCATTATACTCACACTATGAAATTCTGAGTTTTTTTGGTTTGGGAAGAAAAAGCATGGCATGGAGTACAGTACGTTACCTGTCAGTATTGCTGGATGATTTTCCTGCACGTTGGCTTCGTATGAATCCCGACATGCTAAACAGAAATGGGAAAAAATAATTAAACAATGAATACATTATGCAATCCTGAGGTTTTTTTTTGGTTTGAGAAGAAAGGACATGGCATGCATGATTTAAGCACAGTACTGTACATTACCTGGAAGTATTGCTGGATGAGTTTCCTGCACCAATGGTGGTGTTTCCTGGACATTGTCTTCTCCCAGCTCCACACAAGCAAAACATAAAAGAAGCATTAAACAATGAAAACGTTATAAAACACATCTTTTTTTAAATTATATTAAAAACATTCTGTAACGCCTCTATGCCCGCAGACCTGGCCAGTCCCCAGTACTGAGGTGAGTAAGGGTACAACACGCACCCACAGCAGTGAGGTCATGCCCAGAGTGTGGTAATTGCGTTGCCAGGCCTGGTGAGTAAGGGTTAACGTTATACTTGCTGCGTCTGGGGCGCCAGAGGTCGGAAGGTATTGTCCAAGAGCAAGAGTCCAGGGATTGGAGAGAGTAGCGTGGTGATGTCCGAAAGCCAGAGTTCAAGGGCAGGAAAAGGCAGCGTAGTCAAAGTCCAAAGCAGAGTTCAAGGGCAGGAGAAGGCAGTGTAGTCAAAGTCCAAAGCAGAGTTCAAGTTCAACCAAGGGAATCCAAACAGGGGCAGGGACAGGAACCAGAGCTGAAACAGATAAGGGAGCTGGGCAGAGACACTGCACACACAGGAGCTACAAGAAAGCTATGCAAAGCAAGGAAAGAGTGGACAGACTAAGGTTATAAAGGAGGGAGGACATATAGCAGTAAGGGGTGGAGCAGGGGTTTGACTGGGAGCTTGCAGGGATAGGTGTGAGAGAGCAGGGGAGGAGACAGGAAGGTAATCAAGGGTAATAGCCTGCAAGCTCCGGGGGGCGGAGCCAGTACCTGGGGAGGGTTGGTAAGTAGAGCGGGTGCGCGCGCCCTCTATAACACAGTCGCGCACATGCGACGCGCGAGTACCAGAGCGTGGGGGAAGGATCGCGGAGGAGGTGCTCGGCTGGAGAGTTTGAGAGGGGGAAGGAGCGGACGAACCAGGTAGGGAGACGGAGGAACGCCGAGGGGTGTGAGTTCCCTGACGGGAAACCAGGGACCAGGAACGCGCGCACACAGTGCCGCGCCGCAATGGAATGAGGTAGAGATCGGGAAGGCAAGGAAAGGGGAGGGTTAGCCGGAGGAACCAAGGTGACGGGGACACGCTGGGCAGAGCGAGTCCCCCGGTCCATTACACATTTCCCGCAAATTTTTATTTTTAAATTAATTTAACATGTAGTCATGTTGGTTCAGAGAAATTAGCTTTGGTTCAGTTGGAAAATAACGAATCCATAGTGATTAAACCAGCCGATAAAGGAGGAAGTATAGTGGTTATGGATTAAGATTATTATATTTATGAATCTAATAGACTACTTAATGACATAACCACTTACCTCCCCCTATTCATTGATCCTACTTCGCATTTTCTTGCTGAACTTACCTCATTACTCGATCATGGGTTGGCCAATTTAGCCATTACGAAGGATGAATATGATTTTTTAAACATCATTCATCCCCGTATCCCCTTGTTCTATACCATTCCCAAAATCCATAAGAATCTACATACCCCACCAGGTAGACCCATTATATCTGGAATTGGTTCACTTACCTCCAATCTATCACAATTTATTGACTATTATTTGCAACCTCATGTTTTACTTTTAAAGTCCTATCTGTGTGATACCACCCACGTGCTTCAAGCATTGCGCGCTTTGAAGTGGCAACCAGGGTATGTGTGGGTCACCGCTGATGTAACATCTTTGTACACTGTGATTGACCATACCCTTGGGTGTCTAGCCATACGCCACACGCTAGA
Organism: Ascaphus truei; assembly: GCF_040206685.1. Taxonomy (NCBI): domain Eukaryota; kingdom Metazoa; phylum Chordata; class Amphibia; order Anura; family Ascaphidae; genus Ascaphus; species Ascaphus truei. The sequence continues at coordinate 189,357,655 of NC_134486.1, read as the reverse complement.
TATGGACAGTAGTATGTCACCAGGTCTAAAAAATTTCATTTTAGATTCCATTCATTTTATTCTAACACATAATTATTTTTCGTTTAATTCTAAGTTTTATTTGCAGATTTGTGGCACGGCCATGGAACCCAGGTTTGCACCAAGTTATGCCAACTTATTTATGGGGCAATGGGAGGAGAGTTTTATTTGGAACAATTGCCCCCTTGGTGCAAACCTGGTGCTCTGGCTTCGCTACATAGATGATATTTTGTTTGTGTGGAACGGCAGTACCGACTCATTAAATCATTTCATCTCTCATCTTAATAACAATCAGATTAATCTTAAATTCACTTGCCATTTTGATTCCAGCTCAATTGATTTTTTGGACTTAAATATTAGTTCTGTAGATAATTGTATACACACTAAAACATATTTTAAGTCTGTGCAGGCCAACAATTATGTGTTGGCTAATAGCCAGCACAACCCTCAGTGGCTGCGTAATATTCCTAAAGGCCAGTTCATTCGCCTGAGGCGCAACTGCTCAAGTGATGACGTGTTTGCGTCTCGGGCGAGCGAACTTAAAAATAAATTTTTGAATAGACAATACCCCAAGGAGTTACTCTCCCAGACCCTGCTACAAGTACAGGACATTGAGAGAGCTGGTCTCCTGGAGTACACAAAAGATAGGGTTGATCCTAATTTGAAAAACACTGTGTCTTTCATCACGCAATACAATTCTATGGCACCCGATATTAGGCGTGTTTTGTATAAACACTGGCCAATTCTTTTGAGAGATCCATCCTTGGCCCAAATCCTTCCCCCCTAAACCTTCAATTATCTTCAAAAAAGCTTCTAATTTACAATCTAGGTTGGCTCCCAGCTGCCCCAATTTAAACAAGACATCAGGTGTGGAACCTTGTCAAAAAGGTTTTTTATCTGTACTAATTGTACAGCTTGTAAATATAGTTCTAATCAAGCCACTTTTATTTCCAATGTTACTGGTCGGGTATATAATGTTCGTTCATACATTGACTGTCGCTCTGTGTTTATTATCTACCTACTACAGTGCACCTGCGGGCTACAATATGTTGGCCGCACGGGGAGGGCTTACCATAGACGCATTTATGAACATGTGAACAATATTAGGAAAGGGTTAACTACACACAGTGTATCTCATCATTTCCTAATCCATCACCAGCAAACCCCCAAAGGCCTTAAATGCCAAGCAATCGTAATGTATCCGGGCAATTGGAGAGGAGGAGATAAAATAAATGATATCAGCAAACGTGAGTCATATTGGATATATGAACTTAAAACGTTATCTTCCAATGGTCTCAACATCGAATTTGACCTCTCAGCTTTCTTGGCCAAGTAATTAATAACTATATATTTAAAATAATATGTGCCTTACATATGAACATCTAAACTCTTTTTGCTGTTTGCTGGTACTGGCAGTCTTAGTAGTTTGTGTATTTTATCAACAAACTTAATATGCTCAGAGCCTTGAATCTATACATTCACTTTGAGCACTGTGCCTTTAAGATAGGGTTTTTTGAGCCCTGATGGGCTCTATGAGGTCTCAACTTTATTGTTTCTTATTGTCATGTTATATTTTCACTTATGTTTTTATGTTTATTAGTTTGATGTTGTTTGTTATCACTGTTAAGATTGACTTGTATTGATTTTTACACAATTATGCCATTATTCTAGTTAATGTTTTAATTGGTGCTATGGTATATATATGCCAGCACTTTTCACTCCCATCATGCCCCTGACGAAGTGACTGACGTCACGAAACGCGTAGGGTGGTTTCTTTTTGGCTTAGACTTGAATCATCCTCCCCCATTTGCGCATTGTCCCCTTCAGACTCTGCCTCTCAGCTCTCTGAGCTCCATTGCCTTACCGGGTGCTCCCCCTGCCCTCGCTCTGTATTGTGACGTCACCGGCACATGACGCGACCAGTGGGTCTGTGTGTACGGCGTCGGTGATTCCTCTATCAGCGTGCAGTCCCGGTTCCTCACTGTGGCACCCCTCACCCACCTTGAAGGTCTGCGTGTGTGGCAGCAGTGGTCATCCTGGCAGTGTGGAACCTTGAAGGCTGTGCTGTTTCCATTCTCTGCAGAGGCTCCGGTCTGATTTCCAGGACAGCTGCTCTATGGGTCTATACTTTTCAGCTTTGCTGTAAATATGCAATGGAATGCAAAGGTGGCAAATCTCTCCAGCGATACAGTAGACTCGTCAGTGAAGATGCAATCCTGGAAAGTTTCTCCAATGTCGATCCATGCCTGGGCCTGGACCACTCTCTTGATTTTGCTAACGTCCCTTATCATAGGGTACACTCTGTAATAACAAGGAATAAATACATTTATAGGTACAGTACAGTTTCTTAAACAACACTTTTACCTCCTGTGCTGTCCAGTATTAACCTCACACGTCCATATTTCCATCCAATTCTGCGTCTCATCTTCTTTATGCTGGTCTCGGATACAGTGTGATTGTGATTTTGCTGCATAGTGTATTTGACCCTTAATGCACTCTTCTCATCATTCTCCTCACTTATTTTGTCGACCAGAAGAGTTGTCTCCCTACAATGTACAGACAAACAATCCGGTAAGTTACAGTGCAGTAGGCCACAAGCACAGCACATCATTTGGTGTAAAAATAGTATACAATGAGAGATCTACACAATATATTGTTCTATTAATATGCAGCAATTTAAACAATATATATACTGTAGTTATATAAATATACCGAAATAACTATAAAATTAGATAGATCTACTCAATGTATTGTTCTATTAATATGCAGCAATATAAACAATATATATATTGTAGTTAAATAAATATACCAAAATAACTATAAAATTAGAGAGATCTACACAATATATTGTTCTATTAATATGCAGCAATATATTATATATTATTGTATTATATAATTATATAAATATACTTATGCGTTAGTTACCGGTGGTGTCCTCGTGCGTTGTCTGGTTTTTCCGTGTGCATGATAGCACACGGTGGTTGATGGCACAATGAGGCCAGAAGCAGCTAACCAGCATTGGATATCTGCAATTTGGTGTCCACTCGTGTACATATCCTTAATTCTCATGCTGAGATCCTTTGAAATCTTTTTTAACAGGCATAGCTGCGAGTAGAAAGAAATACAAACACAAGAATGTATATTCGATGTTTAGTCGATGTGTATCCAATGTGCAGTGAATCCATAAAATGGATGATGTATTTATACGTTAATGACTCACATTAGAGTACGCCCACTTTTAACACCTGTACCTCGTCGCCATGCATAAAAGGTTACACACTTTGCATAGCCCACCAGTCGATGATCTTTATTTGAACTTGCCCTTGTCCAGATACTGCATTGTGCCAACTGCTTCCATGGAGCAACCCCGATTCTATGGACGCAGGAACCCACTCGCCTCTGCCGTGCCTGTCAAGCTGAAAAAGCGAAAGGCGGCAGCCGTTTCCAAGCCAAGGCTAAAGTGACAGGTTAAGGCTAATAAAGAAAACCTGCAGAACACGTAAAAAACACGTAAGCCTTATTATGTCAAGAAGAAATTCGGTAATGTACACACAACACAAAACAAATGGCAGCCAACCCATCGAACCCGCAGGCCACTTCCTCGTTTATGCTTCGACGACTCTGCCGCCGCTCTCCCGGAAATCTACAGCCCATCTTCTCCACTACTCGTCCACGACGCTGCCGCCGCTCTCCCGGAAACACACAGGCCATCTTCGCCACTGATCTTTGACGATGCTGCCGCTTGTGCCCCTGAAATCCACGGGTCACTTTCTCCATTACGCTTAGACGACTCTGCCGCTTCTCGCCTGGAAATCCACAGGTCGCTTTCTTCATTCCTCTTAGACGACGCTGTCGCTTCTCCTCTCCCGGAAATCCAAAGGTCACCTCCTCCTTCCTACTTCGGCAATGCTGCCACTTCTCTCCAGGGAACCCCCATCTCATCCTCTGCAGCACCCATCCACCCAGATGTCCACAGCACACCATGCACAAGACCCAGCTCTTTAGACAGCATGCTGAATGGGTTAAGTGTGGATATCCCCGGGTACTCTACTGTGCTGGTAAAGATAGATCTGCTTCTGGAGACCATGCTAAATATGGATCAACGGATGCAGAAGATGGATCAACGGATGGAGAAGATGGATCAATGGATGGAGAAGATGGATCGACGGATGGAGAAGATAGAGACTGACATAGCGGGGATACATAATTTGCTTGGTGTTCATGTCCCTGTATCCCCGACGCCGGAGCAGGAGGGTGGCATGGATGTGATGAATGGGACCTTCGACCACCTTCCAACACCAAGCGCACCCCCTCCACCAGAAGATTTTGTGTACATATATGCCGTTGAGGAGGAGAATAACATGACAACCCCGTCAAGACCACGCCAGGAGACAACACAGCGACCAAGACAGGAGGAAAGCTTCCTCCCAGACAACCTACCCTCGCCCGCCGCCACAAGCACACCCGCTCACAGAAGAACACCCGCTCCCAGAACCCAACCTACATACGCTTGCATCGATACGGTGCCCGACACCATCCTGTGTGAGCTGCAACCGGCACTCAGGGAGAAGTATAGGGTGATGAGTGCTGGTTTACCCCACAAGTATGCCATGTTAATTTTTAAGCCCCACGTGTCCTACTTGGTGTACTACGAGTGGGCCTACAGTGTGAACTACGAAGGAAATTGCGAAAAAAGGGCACTTCCTGAATATTCAAGAGGGACTATTGTGGAGGAATTGCGGTGCTATTTTTCAATGACAGATCCTTTAATGAAAAGCGTTCGAGACTCATTAATGGCATGTTGCGCCATACAAGGCATCGGCCCTGGAAGGACAATCTGGTGGGATCGAATTTGCGTGACTGTTCAACTGTTGTTTATTTTTTGTAAATGTTTTTGTAAATGTTTTGACTGTTTTGACTGTTGCGTGTTTTAACTTGTATTAATAAAGAAATGTTTTTACTTACTGTACACACAGGACCTGCACAATTCCAGTCCCCGAGGACCGCAAACAGGCTTATCCTGGTTATCCTGAAAAACAAAAGTAAAAGTTTTACTGTAATGGTCAGTCCCCTGTTCACATGCGCATGCGCCTACCGTCGATGTGATGACACGCATATGCGTTTCAAGAAGGTTCCAATGCGCATGCGCTTAGCTTTTCACCAATTGTGCAATATCTACTGTAGAAGCCGCTCAGCCAATGATATTGCTTACAGGAGAATCGCTTGACTTTTGAATCGCACTGATATTGATATTTTCAAAATAAAAAACAGAAAAAAATACGGCAACATTACTCACCATAGACTTTCCCAATCAGCTGGCGCCGAGCCACTGCCAGTCCCGTATTCTTGATCATACACGTCGTTGACAGATGACAGCGGGACTACTACACCTGTAGTCAGCTGATGAGGCTGGAAATTGCTTAGATACATACAAGCTTGCTCAAAACTGTACGCGAAATCCGACTGCAGGTATCCAGGCGGGGACAGACAGTAAGGGTTGTCACTGACGGTCGGACCGTTATTGGAAGCCGGTGCTGGTGCTGGCGCATTGCTTGCCAGTGACTAATGTTTCTTACTTACTTACACCAATACCCTCCAATAAAATCGGGATCAATACGAAAAAAACATGGATCGCTACATAACTTTTTCCTTATTGCATGCTTCCACACATGAGGATCTGGCAAAAATTTGAAAAAGTCATAGTTTTCGATAAAATACTGATAAATTTGAACAACTGTTGCCATCTTATCATCTGTTGCATTAATCGCAGCCCATATCAAATACTGCACCGACACACTTTATTCGAGCAAATACCCAGTATGTACCTGGCAGATACCTGGAATGCGCCGCTCCTCACCTCTGACAAGCCCCGTTGCGTTTGCCTTCCCAGCCTGGGTTCATGCCTGGCTGACGGGCGGCTGATCTGTTAAATGATAATGATTAGGATTTAATAGGCTGCAATGCTTCGCGTGTCTACCAGATGGCATAAATTCATGAATTGTAATGCAGTATATATATATATACTGTGCAGTATTGCAGCCAGCGGGAATAAAATGCTTCAATCCCTGCCTGGAAAATACCTCAATGCACTCGGGCAGAAAACAGTCACAAACCTCAATACACCCGGGTATACCCGAATTCGTGGGACTAGCCAAGCTCGAATAAAGTGTGTCGCCAGTGTACACGTAACTTCTGTCGGGTTTTTGGAAAACGGGCTGCACTTGAACACTCATGGCGGCGGCTCTTTGGAGAATACTGTAACAGAAACTGGTCTTTGTCTTTCTTTAATATGAAAAGCCTAAATTGATACATTATTGCAACCTCTTCCTTCAGTCTCAAGGCCAATTTACAATAGCACACTGTGGTATCTTTTTTAAACGAAACACCTGCAAGTCGACACATTACTGAAGCGCATGCGCATTACAATTCATGAATATCTGCCTTCTGGCGGACACGCGAAGAATTGCAACCTATTAAATCCGAGCCATTCTCAATAAACGCATCAACCGCGCGTCAACCGCGCATGACCCGCGCATGACTCGTGGCTGAGAACGCAAAATGAATGTGGCATGCTCCCGGTGAAGTGCGTCACATTCGAGAAAAAAGCCAGGAAAAAAACGGAACAGAATCTCCATGTAAATGTTACATGCGGCTTTTATTTCTATCAGCTAGCGAACGTGAAGGTTAAGAACGCTAGGAGGGGGGAAAAAAGCAACACGTACGCTGTGGGTGTTTTGAGCTATTTTGAGCAGGTACATTAAAAAATGGGCTCAAGGCCTTAGTGAATCGCGTCCCCGGCCTCACTTTTTAACGAACCTGCTTTTTTGGAAAATCAGAACGCAAAGCCATTGAGCTTAGTGCATAGCCCCATAGTTTTCGATAAAATACTGATAAATTTGACCAACTGTTGCCATCTTATCATCTGTTGCATTGATCGCGGCCCATATTAAATAAGCGTACGTTCTGTCGGGTTTTTGTAACGCGGGCTGCAGTTGTGCACTCATTGCGGGACTCTGGACAATAACCAGAACAGAAACTGGTGCTTTTCTTTCTTTAATATGAAAAGCCTAAATTGATCCATTATTGTAACCTCTTCCTTCAGTCCCAAGGCCAATTTACAATAGACCACTATGGTATCTTTTTAAATGAAACACCAGCAAGTCGACACATTACTGAAGCGCATGCGCATTACAATTCATGAATATCTGCCATCTGGCGGAACCGCGAAGAATTGCAACCAATTAAATCCGAACCATTATCAATAAACACATCAACCGCGCATCAACCTGTGAATGCAACATGAATGCGGTATGAATGCAGTCAGAATGCGGCATGAACGCGGTGAAGTGCGTGGCATTCTGAAAATAATCCCGGAAAAATGCGGTGTTGTTGGAGAATAAAAGGGGGCGCGGCTGTACTAGTATTGAAATGTTTATTAAAACACTGGATCGCTGGCTAGATATGCAAAGGGAGACGTGGCTCTCTCTGTGCAGCTCGCAGCCAGATCACACGGGGAGACATTTGAGTGAGGCTGAGATTAGTTTTTCTGTATCGCTGAGTGGTTTAGGCATTTTCCTGCTGCACGGTTTGAGTTGGGTTCAGATTCTTTCTGAATACCTTGATATCTCAACTAAAAGAGAAGAGCAGTGAAATCAGCGCTATTGTGATAAATTGAAACAGTGACACTATAAGTGACAGACATTAATATAATACACTTTAAACTTAAAGTGGGGGCTGCCTAGGCAAAAAGGTTAACACAGACCAATACAAACAGTAAAAACAAAAAACGGCACCTCCAAGTGGAAATATATTTAAATCTGACCAAATATAAAGTCCAAAGTGCATGGAAAGGAATCCTGAGGGAAATCTTCAATGAAGACTCATGGAAGGACAAACAGACATATAAAACAAGGACAAAAAAGACAAAAGAAAAAGATCATAGTGCAACTCCAATAACAAAAAAAATGTAAACAAACAAACACTGAAAAGATTGGCAAAGAAATAAATACAGATTTAATGCAATTAAATAAAAATATTAATTACTGTATTACTGTATATGCAATGCCTTACTGCACGCGCACATGCAGACTGTGTACTGACGTAGGTTAAACTGCTAAAGTATTAGACTTCCAAGACAACAGCTCGTGAATGCCCCCTGAGTTTTTAGACGGTATTGCAGTATTGCAGACAGCGATCATAAAATGCTAATATTACAAGCGCTAAAATACCGCAATACACTCCGGACAAAACAATACGCATCTGCCCGCGGTTATCAAAGTTGCGCCACTGTATACATGAGGATGGGGTCTCCGGAGCAGAACCATATTGATTTCAGGTCTGTGGACCCCCTGCTTCCCGAGATACATGCCATGTTATGGGGTGCCGGTATCACCTATGAATTTAAATGTCCAGGTCAAGTGACATATGACATTTAAATGCATAGGGATACCAGTATCCAATAACGCGGCCTATTTCTTGGGAAGCAGGTGGTCCACAGACCTGAAGTCAAAGCAGTTCTGCTCCGGAGACCCCCTGCTCACGTACACAAGTATTTAAATGTTTATTTAAACAGCTTCATTACCTTAGCGGAAAGCCACTATGGCAATGAAGGGGTTCAACTTCAATAGCCTGTTTATTGGGGGCAGAGCAGGTTGATGAAGGGGTAGTAGCTCATGGGTAGGTGGTTAAGCCTGCTGGGAAGGTTGCAGGAGGAATTAACCCCCCCCCCACTCCGATATGCCTAAACACCCACCCATGGGGCAACTACCCCCTTCACCCAATCCCTCTACCCCCAATAAACATTAAAAAAAATGCAACAATACAAATACCCACCTCCTCTACCCCCAACACAAACAGTACAGTAATGGGCAAAATTACTATTATCCAGATATGGATAATAGTGCATTTGCCCATTCAAAACAAAACATAAACTAAATACAAATTCTACTTACCCCTGCCAGGGTGAAGGGCATCCTCATTACCATGCTCCGCATCCATGTCCGCCGTTGGCAGGAAAACAACAAGAAAATATACAATCTAATGGCCCCTAACCCCTTAATCACCTTAGCGGTTAATAACAGCTATAGTAATTAAGGGGATAACCCACCCTCCCCCACTACCCACCCAGACGGCCTAACCACCCACCCTGGGGACAAAATCCCACCTCTACTCACTGATTGGCACAATGGTACATCATGCCCATATAATATAGGCATGATAAGCTACTATAGCAGTCAATGGGCAAACTAAAATGCAGTAGTTATTAAGCACCTTAATTCTCAGGAGAAGTAAAGTGCACATTGAGAACAATAAAGCCCCCAAGCTGTCTACTCTCCCTCTTTCTCTGCACACTGTGAAATAATTATTGACAGGAGGGATACAGAGAAGACAAAGGGCCTGGGGTTACTGGTCTTTCATCTTGTCTCCTCTATTGTATGTGTGTATGTCTGATAAGTGTTTATTGTTCATTCTGTGTACAGGATGGAATGTGTGATTGGGCATGGTTTGCTCTGGGATTATCCCAGGTAAATCATGTACTCCCTAGGAATTTCGGTAAAGCAAGTATTATGGGATGGCTGCAATGTGCATATACGATAAGGGTTATATGTAATGTATAAATACTGAGACTGGGACGACCCCACCTCAGATCACACTGAAACAGCTTGTTGATGTATCATCTCCTTGTGCACTTGTAAATAAAGATTCCTTGATACTCACGAACCTGCTAGCAGTTCTTGGTACCCTGGGGGTACCCCAGATAAGGCTGCAATCACAGTTGGTGTCAAGAAGTGGGATTCCTACATCTCGGGACCGGGACCAAAGGATGAACGGGAGATCCCAAGACATTCTCCAGGTCGACCAAATGCAAGGTAAGCCACCTATTCTAAAAAGGCTTTAGTATAATTGTTGAATGTCTTGGTGAAAACCTGAAATCCTGTCTGTCTTACCCGAGTGACGGAATCCCATGAGTATTAAGAAATAGTTATAAAAACAGTATAAAGATTGTCTGTGTAACTAAGGAATATTGTCTGTAAAAATATAGTGTAAAACTGCAGTAACTATAATGGGAAATTCATCCTCTGTGGAACCGAAAAGGGGCCCACCCATTGGGTCGCCCCTATTTTGTATGATACAATTGTATGGTCCCCCAGCGGGTACATTTCTGGAACAGTGGTCAGGGATCACTGGTAAATAAAATTCCTATAACTATATCAGGGATATAATATAAAGGAATTGCAAGGAAAATGAGGGACTGAACCTAAACATCAATTCTGCTCATGGCTGTAGCCCATAGCAACCCCTTTGTTATGCCTTTTGTATTATTCAATATCCAATATTTGCTTTACATTGTTCCACAGTGTTTAGTTAGTTATTTTATGATGTTTATGGACGTTGGTCTTTGTATTAATCTGTATATGTTGTTATGTCTTTGTTCCTCTCTCTTCTCGAGTGCACTACCTCCCCTCCGTGTTTGGACACAGGTGGGTGGTGCATTTGAGAGTGAGGACTATAAAGAGCTGAATTAAGACCACTAAAAATACTCTTTGATAAAGCGCCCTTGGCGAGAAACGCGTTAGAGGTTTCTCTTTTTAAACTAGGCATATTTCAATAAAGTTTTTGTTATTTTTTCTATTGGCCTCCAGTTCCACGCTTTTTGCTGTGCTCTCGGTTTTCCTTTTTCCTTATCCTGCACTTACCTCTGGATGCACGCTGCTGCTACCGGATGTCTTCGATTCACCATCAGCAGTTGATTTTGTGAGTACCCCTATCATTGAACTGTATGCTGCGTTATTTTCTGTCACTAGGGGATTTGGTCTGGCATTGCGGGGGTCTGCTGGTTCCCGTCGGGGGACCTCATGATCGCCGTGGTCAGCTTTTCCCTATATCTATGTGATTGCTTATGGGCTTCATTCGCTACAGCTACAGCTTTCCGCTTTATACTCAGGACTCCGGTACAACAAGGGTTAATGTGGATGCCTCTGCATGATGCACGCGTGTCTACTGGGCTAGTAGCACCACACACTGAGGTTCATTCCTCTTATTGCTACTGTGTTGCTTTAGTTTCCGCTTTATACTCAGGACTCCGGTACAACAAGGGTTAATGTGGATGCCTCTGCATGATGCACGCATGTCTACTGGGCTAGTAGCGCCACACACTGAGGTTCATTCCTCTTATTGCTACTGTGTTGCTTTAGTTTGGTTGCTCAGCCGGTTATAGACTTTATTGATTTGATTGATTGAGGAGGCTTATACCCTTTATACTATTTGAAGATTTGGGGATTGTGATTTTCTTCATTCCTGGGAACTGGAGAGCCGTTTTTTCTTGGATATTTTATATATTTTTATTGTGACATCTTTTTAGATTTTTTCTGGAGTGTGGAGTACTGACATATATTATTTCTTAAGTGTGTGGTTTGATCCCACCTGTCTTATCATTTTACTATGGAAGAAGACATAGAAGAGGCTTGTGAGGAAGTGGTTACAGATACCTATGCCTTTAACTGCGCAGATGATACAAATCGACGAAGGAGGGCAGAGGCAGTTTTTGATGAGGGAGCTAACTTCATCTGTGAAGAGCCCACGATCTGATAGCAATTTTTCTAATTTAAGGAAATGTGCAATCGCAGGACATTAGAGCATGGTGGGACATCACCACTCTAGAGAATTATGTCAGATGTAAAAGGATCCCAAGGGGGTTGCGGCTTATAAAGGTACCCTCGTTCGGGTTCTTAAACAAAGATTTTGAAAATGAGTGGATTGCTATATTAAATGACTGTTCATTTAAGCTTATTGATTTAATCATTAAATATAAAATGAATGAAAAAAAGATTCTGAGAGCCAATGTTAAGGTTCTACAAAATAAATTGAAAGTTTGTAAAAAAATGGAGAACTTTTCAAGATATGATCAAACACTATTAAGCAATATTGGCACAATGGAAAAAGCTTTAATGATTAAGAAACAACAGAAATTTGATAGGGACAAAGCCGATTATGAGAAACAATAGGTTTATATGTGGCAACGCAATATTACTAATACGGCTAAATTTCAATCAAAATCTTATCAGAAAGACCAGAACAGCAAAAAACAGGGAGAATCCAAGACCCCCAATAAATCCATCCTTAAACGTCAGGGGGATGCCTCATGTTTCGAATCAGCGGTTCGGATTACGAGAACCGCTCACTTGGTGTTTCATTTTGTGATACTGGTGATAATTGGTGAGCGAAATCTACCTCTCCTGAGAATGGCTTTTTTCAAAAATCTATAGCTATGTCCTCAAAGAAAGAAGAAAGACCATTATATTCCCTTTTCAACAGGAGTCAAAAAAACGAAAAAGGACAAGGAGATCATCCAAGAAGAGGAGGGGGAGGAAGAGGGGAGTCCAGAGCTTCGAGCAAGAGGAAAAAATATGCATAGTGAATGAAGTGGATATTGTTATTAATCTTTCCCACAAGGAGCTCATGAAAGAATAGTTGTCAGTTCTCAACAGAGGACTGAGTTTTGCCTCCTATCAAGATTTTAATTTATTCAACACTATCTTTGACCTCCAGAAGTTTATTCGTAAACTGTCACTAAAGAAATACTTTTGTAGACGTGGTATATCAGAGGTTCCACTTTATTCTGTGACAAGAGATTTATTAACTGGAGGGGACAGTGAGGTAGAATCGGCAGGGGGTTTAGAATTATCCTCGTTTCGTGAGCAATGTGTTTTGTCTGATCTTACAGATCTCTATGCTGAACAATATCAGGAGTTAGATCCTGAGATCCCTTCATCATTCAGCTTCTTTGGTCAATTACACTCGGGTTTTAAGAGGAAATCTACATTTTGTCCTCAAATTTTTAATAATCATAATATTAAGACCTTTGAGAAGCTGGTTGAGAGGGATCTCAGGTTACTGGCTAGGGGTGTCATACCTTCAGGTGTCCCCTTTTGTGATAGAACTAATCTTACAGATGGTGAATTCCAAGAGATGCTTGCTCTTAGAGATGATAAATCCATTACCATTAAGAAGGCGGATAAGGGAGGGGCCATTGTGGTTCTTTCCTCTTCTGATTATCAGGAAGAGGCATTGAGGATTCTGGGAGATATTGACAGAATTGGAAATTGACTCAAGACCTTATGTCAGAGTATTTAATTCTTTTGAAAGAGTTACTAGACCTGGGTAAAATCTTATTGGTTTTAAATTCTAAGGAGCAGAGTAGAGGATGATGATGGATCGCACAGCCACGAAGATCCAAATCCCAGTGGAACCGGAGGATATAAAATAAAAGTGCACACTCCAATATGGCAATAGGTCTGCCATATTGGAGTGTGCACTTTTATTTTAGATCCTCCGGTTCCACTGGGATTTGGATCTTCGTGGCTGTGCGATCCATCATCATCCTCTACTCTGCTGTTTACATACCTGGATGGGCTGCACGCCCTGGATGTCTGGATGTCCACCCAAGCACTCAGGTAAAAGGCCGCAGTGCCCTATTATATATATATATATGCATACCTGTGCTTGTGCATCGTGATATTGCTTATTTGGTTGGGTGTATACTGTGTTTAAGATGTGGAGGTCAAGTGGACTCCACTAGACACTTAACCCTTCCTATGTACATGCAATTACTACTTAAGGACTTTCCTTTGTCATCCTGATTATCTATATACACTACCGACACACTTTATTGCTAATCGGCCAGATCCGCAAGCCGGGAGATTTCCCGGCTTGCTAGTGGCCGCCCCTCGGCGTGCCGCGCGTCACCGACGCGCGGTCACGCATCATCGGGAGCCTGCGCCCCCTGCACGCGCGTCCAGGGCTCCCCGAGGGAGCCCTGGTGTCCCGCGATCGCGGGACGGCGGCAGGGGGTTCCGGGGGACCCGGCGGACTCGGCAGCGGTAGGGAGAGCACCCCGATCGGAGGGCGCTCTTCCGCTGCTTCGGCGCGCGCCCGTCACCCTCCGGCGCGCGCCAGGATACTGCTGCGGCCAAGAACGGGCAAATGCTCGAATAAACTTGGTCGCAGCAGTATGCTGTGAATGGAATTCTCTCCAATTTTGGATGCACCACATCTCTTCTACCTTAAATTCTAAGGAGTTTGAGTTTCTCTATAATGCCTCATCCATTGTGCCCTTCTTCTACCATCTCCCAAAGATCCATAAGTCACTGGTCCGCCCTCCGAAACAGCCCATTGTGGCTAGTATTGGATCTTTGGGAGATGGGTTGTCACGCTATATTGATGGCTTTTTACAGCCTTTAGTTAAGAGTTTGCCCTCTATTCTGAGAGATTCAATGGATTTGTTATCTGCTATTAAAATTATTTGCTGGCAAAGAAATTTTAGATAGGTCACGATGGATGTGATGTCGCTCTATTCTATCATTAATCATGATCAAGGTTTACAAGCAGTACAATTTTTTCTTGAGACTTCAACATTATCTATTTCACTGTGTGTGTTTCTTTTAGATTCTATCACGTTTCTTCTCACCCACAACTATTTTTCTTTTGATGCACAGTTTTATTTATAAACACGGGGGACAACTATGGGGACGTCTTTTGCCAACTCTTATGCTAATTTGTTTATGGGTCTTTGGGAATCCACTCACATTTTCGGGGATAATAATTATTTTCGTCATCATATTATTTTTTATAAGCGCTATATTGACGACCTTATTATGATTTGGGATGGGGATTTGTTTTCACTGAACACTTTTATTCAAACATTAAACATTAATGAATTAAACCTCAAGTTTACATATGAGGAGCACTTTAATCACATCAATTATCTAGATATTACCCTATTCATTGATACGTTAGGGAATATTCAAACAGACATCTTTAGAAAGCCTAATTCAAGAAATACATTGCTAGAGGCAGATAATAGTCATCCAAGTTCTTTGATCCGCGGTATACCGAAGGCCCAATTTCTACAGCTTAGACGTCTCAGTTCAAATGAAGAGCTATTTGATCAGCAAGCTGAGGTCCTAAAAAATAGATTTATCTCTAGGAGATACAAACAAGAGGATATTGAGGTAGCATACAGGAACGCAAAATCATATACAAGGGCAGAGTTGCTATTGCAGCCTTCAAAGAGAGCTAATCTAGACATAAAAAAGATCAAGAGATAGATGGAGGTAAATCACCTCTGTTTGTGACCCAGTTTTGTCGCCAGGCAGAACAAATACGTCCTATCATTTATAAACATTGGGGGACCCTAACCTTAGATAAGGATTTATATAGCTCAATAAAACAGGGGCCAGCTATTACATTTAGGAAGGCCAAAACTTTGTCTAGCTTTTTGTCCCCCAGTCTATTTAATTCATCCATTACAGAGGATATTAGACTAAGAAAAATAGGGGGCTTTTTCAAATGTGGCAAATGTTGCATCTGTTGTTATGCAAAACCTATCAAATGTGTTGAGATTATTTATCCTAAAAGAAAGGTGAGGATCCCATGCTTTATTAATTGTGATTCAAAATTTGTGATATACTATATCACCTGTGGCTGTGGTAAGGGCTATGTTGGCCGTACCATACGTCCTGTGAAGAACAGGATTATGGAACATATTCGATCTATTCAGACTTGATGTTACCTGTTTCAAAACATTTTTCCAATTGTCCATCTGGCAACTTATCAAGTTTCCAGTTTTCAGCTATAGAGTCAGTTCCTATGCCTGTGAGAGGTGGGGACAGATTGAAACTTTTAAATCAATGTGAGATGTTCTGGATACATTCATTAGACACATTGTTTCCTTCAGGAATTAATACAGAGTGGGATCTGAACATTTCCTTTGATTTGATTTATGCTGTATTTAATCAATTTTTTCATGGTTATTCAACTAATATACTAAGGTTTAACCAATTATTGCATTTAAAATGTTCTTATTTTCTGTTGCTAGTTTTTGCTGCCCTCTGGTTGATATATTTTTGTGTCAGCTTTCTTCTTCTGCCAGGTCATTTGATATTACTGAATTCTTTCTTACTTGCGAATATTGGAATTTATCAGTTATGGGTTAATACATAGGTAGATAGATTTATAATTAAAATGTATTATTTATTTCATTGGATAGTTTTCATTATTCTTTGAGTTATGGCTTTTATATTATTTAATATCCAATATTTGCTTTATATTGCAACACAGTTTTAGTTAGTTATTGTATGATGTTTATGGATTTTGGTCTTTGTATTAATCTGTACAGCCGCGGCCCCTTTTATTTTCCAACATCTCCGAATTGTTTCGGGGATTTTTCTGAAAGCCACACACTTCACCGCACTTCACCACGTTCATGCCGCATTCATGCCGCATTCATACCGCATTCATGTTGCATTCATGCTGGCTCACCCGCGGTTGAGGTGTTTATTGATGTGTTTATTGATAATGGTTCGAATTTAATTGGTTGCAATACTTCGCGTATCCGCCAGGTGGCAGATATTCATGAATTGTAATGCGCATGCGCTTCAGTAATGTGTCGACTTGCAGGTGTTTAAAAAAAAACCACAGTGGTCCATTGTAAATTGGCCTTGGTACTGTACTGAAGAAGTTACAATAATGTATCAATTTAGGCTTTTCATATTAAAAAATACATGCACAGTGTCTGGTGTTTTATTGTCCTGAGAGTCCCGACATGAGTGCACCACCTCAGTCCGTGTTCCAAAAACCCAACAGAACGTACGCTTATTTAATATGGGCCACGATTAATGCAACAGATGATAAGATGGCAACAGGTGGTCAAATTTATCAGTATTTTATCGAAAACTATGACTTTTACAAATTTTCACCAGATGCTCATGTGTGGAAGCGTGCAATAAGAAAAAAGTTATGTATCGATCCGTGTTTTTTTCGTATTGATCCCGGTGTTATTGGAGGGTATTGGTGTGTATCACCGGATTTTTCCCGTATCTATGATCATGGAGACTTCAAAAGGCGAAAGGTCATGTTAAAACCAACTAAGAAACGTCAGTCGCTGGCAAGCAATGCGCCAGCTTCCATTAACGGTCCGACCGTCAGTGAAAACCTGGTGACCGGCAACCCTTGCTGTTTGTCCCTGCCCAAATACCTGCAGCCTGAGCCGGATTTCGCGTACAGATTCCAGCAAGCTTGCATGTACCAAAGCGATTTCCAGCCTCATCCGCTGGCTCCTGTCAACTACGTGTATAATCAAGAATACGGTACTGGCAGTGGCAAAGTTTATGGTGAGTAATGTTGCCGTATTTTATTCTGTTTTTGAAATATCAATATCAATGCACAGTCAAGCGATTCTCCTTTAAGCAATATCATTGTCTGAGCAGCTTCTACGGTAGATACTGCTGCGACACACTTTATTCGAGCAAATACCCAGTATGTACCTGGCAGATACCTGGATTGCGCCGCTCCTCACCTCAGACAAGCCCCGTTGTGTTTGCCTTCCCAGCCATGGTTCATGCCTGGCTGATGGGCGGCTGATCTGTTAAATGATAATGATTAGGATTTAATAGGCTGCAATGCTTCGCGTGTCTACCAGATGGCATAAATTCATGAATTGTAATGCAGTATATATATATATATACTGTGCAGTATTGCAGCCAGCGGGAATAAAATGCTTCAATCCCTGCCTGGAAAATAACGCAATGCACTCGGGCAGAAAACAGTCACAAACCTCAATACACCCGAGTATACCCGAATTCGTGGGACTAGCCGAGCTCGAATAAAGTGTGTCGCCAGTGTACTGCACAATTGGTGAAAAGCTAGCCGCATGCGCATTGGAACCTTCTTGAAACGCATATGCATGTCATCACATCTACAGTAGGCGCATGCGCATGTGAACAGGAGACGCCCCCCCGAGAAAATTATTGGTGGGACTGACTGTGGGAACTTCTTTAGGGGGATGACTGACCATTACAGTAAAACTTGTACTTTTGTTTTTCCTCAGAAAAGAAAACTTTGTCATCTCATGCGGAAAATAGCACATGGAGGGATTTCGATGGATAATATCGCTTTGTGTAACAATGCCTGCACATTGCTGAATCGGATTTAAAAAACCACATACAGTACCGGAGTCTACAGTTTAGTGGCCATTGTTATTGATTAGGATAGAATACTGTAACTGAGAGCTTCATAGAAAACCTGAAACTGTATGCTGTTTTTTTCAGACCGTATACAATACTTTTTTATATATACAGTACTGTATAATAAACACGAAAAATAAAAAGTATGCATTTATTCTACATGTATTCCAGTACATATGTGTATTCTATACCCGTACATGTATTGTTTTAATACTCTTGTGATGTACAGTACTGAGCATGCCTACAGTATACAGTACAGTACTGTACAGTATGCCTGTAAAGTACTGTATGTTCTAGAAACACTGTATTTTGTTACAGTATAAAAGGAGACAATAGAACAATTTAAAACAAATCAACACTCTCTTTTATTGGAGTTAGTACAAAAACATTTATTGACAAATACAATTTAAAAACATTTAAATTGTTCAGCAATTCAAAACATTAACAGGTGTATGGTTTACTGCTAGTGAAAACATTTATGTACAGAAAGTCAAAACATTTACAGTAGGATGGTGTACAGTACAGTAAGTCAGGCCTGCACAACTCCAGTCCTCGAGGGCCGCAAACAGGCCCGTTTTATCCTGAAAACCGTGCCTGTTTGCGGCCCTCGAGAACTGGAGTTGTGCAGGTCTTGTGTAAGTAAAAACATTTCTTTATTAATACAAGTTAAAACAAGCAACAAGTCAAAAAATAAACAACAGTTGAACAATCACGCAAATTCGATCCCCACCAGATTGTCCTTCCAGGGCCGATGCCTTGTATGATGCAAAATGCCATTAATGGAGTCTCGAACGATTTTCATTAAAGGATCTGAAATTGAAAAATAGCTCCGCAATTCCTCCACAATAGTCCTTCTTAAATTTTCAGGAAGCGCCCTTTTTTCGCGATTTCCTTCGTAGTTTACATTTTTGGCCCACCCGCAGTACACCAAGTAGGACACGTGGTGCTTAAAAATTAACATGCCATACTTCTGGGGTAAACCAGCACTCATCACCCTATACTTCTCCCTGACTGCCGGTGGCTGCTCGCGCAGGATGATGTCGGGCACCGTATCGATGCAAGCATATGTGGGTTGGATTCTGGGAGCGGGTGTGCTTCTGGGAGCGTGTGTTCTTGTTGCGGCAGGCGAGGGTAGGTTGTCTGGGAGGAAGCTTTCCTCCTGTCTTGGTCGCTGTGTTGTCTCCTGGCGTGGTCTTGACAGGGTTGTCATGTTATCCTCCTCGTCAACGGCATACATTTATACAAATTCTTCTGGTGGAGGGGGTGCGCTTGGTGTTGGAAGGTGGTCGAAGGTCCCATTCATCACATCCATGCCACCCTCCTGCTCTGGCGTCAGGGATACAGAGGCATGAACACTGAGAAAATTATGTATCCCCGCTATGTCAGTCTCTATCTTCTCCATCCGTCGATCCATCTTCTCCATCCATTGATCCATCTTCTCCATCCGTTGATCCATCTTTAGTATGGTCTCTAAAAGAAGATCTATCTTTACCAGCATAGTAGAGTTCCCAGGGATATCGACACTTAACCCAGTCAGCATGCGGTCTAACGAGCTGGTTCTTGTGCATGGGGTGCTGTGGACATCTGGGTGGATGGGTGCTATGGAGGATGAGATGGGGGTTCCCTGGAGAGAAGCGGCACCGTCGTCGAAGAAGGATGGAGCAGGTGACCTGTGGATTTCACGGAGAGAAGCGGCAGGGTCGTCGAAGAGGGATGGAGAAAGTGACCTGTAGATTTCCGGGCGAGAAGCGGCAGAGTCGTCTAAGCGTAATGGAGAAAGTGACCCGTGGATTTCCGGTAGACCAGCGGCAGCATCGTCGAAGAGTAGTGGAGAAGATGGGCTGTGGATTTCCGGGAGAGCAGCGGCAGAGTCGTCAAAGCGTAATCGAGGAAGTGGCCTGCGGGTTCGATGGGTTGGTTGCCATTTGTTTTGCCTTGAGTGTACATCCCAGAACTTCTTCTTGACATAATAAGGCTTACGTGTATTAAAACCCTTTGCGTTTGGGGTCAGCAGAAGGTTTTCTTTATTAGCCTTAGCCTTTCGCTTTGGACTTGGCTTGGAAATGGCTTCTGCCTTTCGCTTTTTCTGCGTGACAGGCACGGCAAAGGCGAGTGGCTTCCTGTGTCCGTAGAATCGGGTTTGATCCATGGAAGCATATGGCTAAATGCAGTATCTGGACAAGGTAAAGTTCAGATACAGATCATCGAGTGGTGGGCTACTGTATGCAAAGTGTGTAACATTTTATGCATGGCGACGAGGTACAGGTGTTAAAAATGGGCTTACTCTTATGTGAGTCATTAACGTATAAATACACCATCCATTTTGTGGATTCACTGCACATTGAATACACATTGACTAAACATCGAATATACATTCTTGTGCTTGTATTTATTTCTACTCGCAGTTATGCCTGTTAAAAAGATTTCAAAGGATCTCAGCATGAGAATTAAGGAGATATACACGAGCGGACAACGAATTGCAGATATTCAACGCTGGTTAGCTGCTTCTGGCCTCGTTGTGCCATCAACCACCATGTGCTATCATGCACACGGAAAAAACAAACAACGCAAGAGGACACCAACGGTAACTAACGCGTAAGTATATTTATATAACTATATAATACAGTATATATATTATTGTTTATATTGCTGCATATTAATATAACTATATAGTATAGATCTATCTAATTTTATAGTTATTTCGGTATATTTATATAACTACAGTACATAATACAGTATATCTATTATTATTTATATTGCTGCATATTAATATAACTATACAGTATAGAGCTATCTAATTTTATAGTTATTTCGGTATATTTATATAATTACAGTATATAATACAGTATATCTATTATTGTTTATATTGCTGCATCATTAATTGTTTACTGTAAATGATGTGCTGTACTTGTGGCCTACTGCACTGTAACTTGCCGAATTGCTGTTTTTCTGTACACTGTAGGGAGACAACTCTTCTGGTCGACAAAATAAGTGAAGAGAATGATGAGAAGAGCATCGTAAGGGTCAAATACACTCTGCTGCAAAATCACAATCTCACTGTATCCGAGACCAGCATAAAGAAGATGAGACACAGAATTGGATGGAAATATGGACGTGTGAGGTTAGTACTGGGCAGTACATGAGGTAAAAGTGTTGTTTAAGAAACTGTACTGTACCTATATAATTATTCCTTGTCATTACAGAGCATACCCTATGATAAGGGACATTAACAAGATCAAGAGAGTGGTCCAGGCCCAGGCATGGATCGACAGTGGAGAAACTTTCCAGGATTGCATCTTCACTGACGAGTCTACTGTATCGCTGGAGAGATTTGCCACCTTTACATTCCACAAAAAAGGTCGCATATCTATGAAGCCGCGTCCAAAACACCCAGTGAAGATGCATGTGTGAGGTGCCATCTCTAGCGTGGACCAGGATGCATTGTCATCTTTGATGGTAAAATAAGTCACACGCTTTTGCCTTATGCACTGTACTGTACTAGTGTGCAGTTTTTTGAGCACTTTTCTTTTCTTGTTATAGGAATCATGAATAAAGCTTTTTTCCAAGAGCAAATTGTGCTTGAGATTGTGGAATACATCACACGTGAGTTCCCCGATAGTCACCGTTTCTACCAGGACAACGACCCGAAGCACACCGCGTCAACATCGTATATTCTTGAGCGCGGTATCAACTGGGTGAAGACGCCAGTGGAGTAAGTGCGGTAACCGTGTCTCATTTTTTCCCACTGTTTTTACTGTGTATCTCTTTAACTAATTGTCCTTTTTGTTCCCCTCCAATGACTGATCGCCAGACTTTAATCCTATCGAAATGGTCTGGCATCAGCTGAATGATCATATCCGAAATGTCGTGAAACCCTCCAAAAAGGATGAGTTGGCGCAAGGCATAATGAGTTTTTGGAACGATGTACTCACCGTGGAACGATGCAATAAATATATTGACCATATTGCAACTGTGTTGCACATTGGGATCGAGCGTAATGGGCAAGCATCAGGAAGGTGGTATGGTATAGTACTGTAGTATTGTAAGTACAGTATGATACAGGTAAGTATGGCACAGATTTTTTCTTTCCTAATAGTCAGAGTATACAGTAGTTACAGTTTTTTCTTTACAGAGAGAGAAGCACCAGCCATCTGGTTACATAGTATTTAACAGTAGTCACAGTATACAGTAGTTCCATTATAGCCTAGTTTGACAGTACTAACTGCATACTGTAGTCAATTATGGAGTAGCTATACAGTACACAATGCCATAATATGCACCTAACTGCACAATTTTTTTCTTTCCTGAGAGAGCAGCACTAGCCATCTGGTTGCAAAGTATTTAACAGTAGTTACAGTATACAGTAGTTCCAGTATAGACTAGTTTGACAGTACTAACTGCATACTGTAGTCTAATATGGAGTAGCTATACAGTACACAATGCCATAATATGCACCTAACTGCACTAATTTTTTATTTTCTTGTCTTTTCAGGGGAAAAAAGGATGGAAAGGGGGAGGGGGGGTATCATGTGTACATTGTGTGAACTGCGTGTACAGTAAAGTGTATCTAAAGTGCAGTCATGATTTACACAAAACCTCCCCTCTCTCAATGAACTACACAGAATGAGGAAAAAGATAAAGACGGAAAATTTTATATTATTATATATTATTAATTAATATTATTATCAATGTGCATTATTCATGATTATCCACCGGCCCTCAATTTTCAACTGACAGAAGAACTGAATAAAGACTGCATTTTGTATTATTCATGATTATTTGTATATTTGTATTTTTTGTTCCTGATAAAATAAAATAAATATTTCTTTACATTCATGATAATCATAATCATTGACAACCCCCCCTCCCCTACACCAAAGATAAAGAAAGAACGACAAAAAGTGGTAACTTACTGCATCAAAAACATGAATCAGATAATGTTTTATTTAACTCTCAATTTCACAGTGCTGTGCAAATCAGATTTACATATCAAATTCGAGAAGGGATTATCACAAGCGTTACCGTAAACAAAGCCTCAAAGGTATGGGTGAGTCATGCGCAGTAATCATCAGCTAGCTCCCTTCCCAAAGAGGATTACAGAGAGGTGTGCTATGTTGCTTCCTTCCCAAAGAGGATTACACGCAGGCGCAGAGAGGTGATGCTCGGCTAGGGACGATTAAAAGCACAATGACAAGCTTTATAAACGGAATGGTTCTGGAGAGGTGTCGATAGGTTCAAATCCTTGATCGAGCCTTGTGTGTGGGTGGGGGGGGGGAAGGGGGTACAGGGCACAGCTGCATGAAGGATTAGCTGTACTGTAGTTCAAAGACATGACATATTTTCAACTGGCAGGTCATCATAATAATTTGATCCCCAAATACATAAAAACCACACAAATCAACCATGTGCAGTCAAACGCACTCTGTCGCAGTCAAAAGCTACAGCACAGATTGAATATCGTAATATCAAGATGGTTTTGGTCACTCACTCTTGAACTTCGCAAGGAAGCAGTGGTGAAGTTATATAGACTCATGCGCAGTAATAATCAGCTATGTAGCAAGCAGGAATGTGATTGAAACCAGAAAAACACACGTTCAAAGGAATGGTGTGGGAGAGGTGTACTGTACTGTAGATAAGATAAGAAGTTGAAATACTGCAGTGCAGTAAATTAGCCTGTGTGTGCGGGGGCGAGCGAGGGGAGAGCGCTGTATTCTGTATACTGAAATGTGATACTGTTACAGTACACACCTATGCGTTCCAACAATGTTCAAATGAGACATACAGCACTGCACATGCATGTATAAATATGCACATTTACAATTACTGTGCGCGCACACGCAGACTGTGTACTGACGTACTGTAGGTTGAACTGCTAAAGTATTAGACTTTGAAGACAACAGCTCGCGAACGCCCCCTGAGTTTTTAGACGGTATTGCAGTATTGCAGACAGCGCTAATAAAATGCTAATATTACAAGCGCTAAAATACCGGAACATATTCCGGAAAAAAATAAAATACTGCATCTGCCAGCGGTTATCAGAGTTGCGCCGATATGGCCACACTAGGATAAAGGCGGCCGCAGCTGTATATGTTGCTATGTCTTTGTTCCTCTCTCTTCTCGGGTGCACCACCTCCCCTCCGTGTTTTCATTTTCACCGAGTGTTTGTGTTTCAGGGGATGTTTTTTACCTGGACACAGGTGGGTGGTGCATTTGAGAGTGAGGACTATAAAGAGTTGAATTAAGACCACTGAAACTACTCTTTGATAAAGCACCCTTGGCGAGAAACAAGTTAGTGTTTTCTCTTTTTAAACTAGGCATGTTTCAATAAAGTTTTTGTTATTTTTTCTATTGGCCTCCAGTTCCACGCTTTTTGCTGTGCTCTCAGTTTTCCTTTTTCCTTATCCTGCACTTACCTGTGGATGCACGCTGCTGCTACCGGATGTCTTTGATTCACCAGCGGTTGATTTTGTGAGTACCCCTATCATTGAACTGTTTGCTGCGTTATTGTCCGTTACTAGGGGATTTGGTCTGGCATTGCGGGGGTCTGCTGGTTCCCGTCGGGGGACCTCATAATTGCTGTGGTCAGCTTTTCCCTATATCTATGTGATTGCTTATGGGCTTCATTCGCTACAGCTACAGCTTTCCGCTTTATACTCAGGACTCCGGTACATCAAGGGTTAATGTGGATGCCTCTGCGTGATGCACGCGTGTCTACTGGGCTGGTAGCGCCACACACTGAGGTTCATTCCTCTTATTGCTACTATCTTATTTCTATGTCTTGCACTTAAAAAGAAAAAGGGGACATCCTCTTTAAATATATATATATATATATATATATATATATATATATATATATATATATATATATATTTGTTTGATTTTGTTTTAGAAAGATCATAGTAACTAGTTTGAAGGCATAATTATTACATGTTGTGGAGTGAAGAGTTTGTGTGTTACTCTCTGATAGTTAATGATTTAGAATTAAAGAATAATAAGGGTTAAAATAAACTAAGGCAGCATTGTTTGTTAGTGTAAAGCTTTAATAGAAAATTTGAAATTTGGCAGTTGTAAAAAGATTTCTTTTCACCCTGACTCAAGTATAGATTTGTATTTACATAGTAATTCCATAGCTCATTAACATATTTTTACAGTAGCACAAGCTTTGTTATTCCTGGGCATGGGATATACTGTGTTACAATATGTAAATGATCTATTGATACAAATAAAATATGAAGTCACATATAAAGAATTAGAAATAAATAGTAATTAAAACAATAAGATTTTTGTTTTATAGGAAGGGTTGCCGAGATGGTTTTGTTTTTTGTTTTTTAAGTTATCAAGGTTTCTCTGTTCAAACTTATAATAGGAAACTAGCTGGGTGTTTTCTTAAATGAACTGGTCCTGTCTGATATTTGAACAGCAGTAATTGAAAAGAGTGCAGGTTAAAAGCAGCTCACACAAATAATAAAGGCCCTATCGGCAACTCTACAGCAGGTCAAGCTGCAAAACACGCTGCAGCCCAATGTCTGTCTGTAACAGCTCTCTATGTTGCTCACCCGGACGCAAATAGCACAGACACCATTATTTCGCCTATGGACATGCCTCGGGAGTACTCACGCAAACACACGGTACCAAAGGCCAGTGGCCTATTATAGTACTATACTAGGGGCCTCATGCAGTAAGCGTTGATAAGGATTTTTTCGGCATTTTATAGCCAAAATTGGGTTTGAGATTCAGTAAGCGCCGATAAGTGCTTGATTTCGGCAGGTTTCGTAGCCGATAATTTTGTTATGGCCAGTCGGCTGCCGATAAGCCTGTTTTCGGCACTGATCGCCACTTTTTTAAATCGGCTGTATTCAAGTACCAAAATCAGCTTATCGGGGCTGATCGGCACTAGGAAATTGAGATGTTATGGCCAATTTCTCCCGCCAACTAAAGTTGGCAAGTTGGAGGGGAGAACGATCGCTAAGGCTGCCGGAACGGCACTTAGAAAAAAAAACTCTTCTGTACATCAATGGAGTCAATGGAGCGGGGACGTATAACAGTATAGTACTGTTTACGTTTCATTTCTCACAATACAAAGGTGATTTGCATTACAGTGTGGGGGGCATTCCCTGCATTGTGTCACAGCTGACGTGTATTATTTGCATAACATTGTACTTTTAGATGTTTTCATCATTTGCGTGTCACATTACTCATCATGTGATGATGTGTCAAGGGAAAATCCTATACTTAACTCTTAAAGGAGAACCTCACATCATATCACACATTTTACTGAACTGAGAGACAATTATTTATATGATGTTACACATGTCACACATCTAACACATACACCGTATATTCATGTTGCTTTACATTACACAATGCTTGTAATGTGTAACGCATCTTGAAACGTTCATGTACATCTTTCTTCTCATGTTTACATGTACTTTTTGGGTCCTCCCTTTTTTCATGACGTCACTTATTGGACACTCAATCACATTGCA
Source organism: Ascaphus truei (assembly GCF_040206685.1). NCBI lineage: Eukaryota > Metazoa > Chordata > Amphibia > Anura > Ascaphidae > Ascaphus > Ascaphus truei. Next base: position 189,331,128 of record NC_134486.1, on the reverse strand, counting down.
TGTTTACATTGTAAACGTTGCATTACAAGCACTTCAACCTAACTTCTACACACATCTACAGTAATTAATCATTGTGACACCTTTCAAACTGATTCTATAGCAACTATCCTCATTACATAAATGCATGCATATGCACACGACAATTAATTGTTGTCAACATGTGACAATAACATGGCTAATTACACATGTTGCCGCAAACATTTTATACGTCAATCTCAGGCTTTTTGTCTAATTACATGACTGACTGTTGCGTTCAGAAGTGTTACATGCATTGCACATTAAACTAATTATTTTCAAGCAATGTTTGTACAAAGCTTCACGTGACATCATTGTCAAATATCATGATTCCCTGCAGAATACACAGAACAAATACTTCTAAGATCAACTGCAGACAGCTTGGGACAGAAGTACTTTAATATGTTAATGTAACACCTTGCATTTTACTATGTCACCTGACATCATCACATACCTATTTAAAGGACGCCCATTACCTGCTCATTCACAGCTACTCATTTCAAAATGTTGCGATTGTTTAGGAGACGGAGGAACATTCTTTTCCATGACATGCTTGCTGATCAAGAGAATGACATAGGGCAAGGGAGGGACAGAGCCAGGGACAGTGACAGGCACGCGGATACGACAGGGACAGGGAGAGGGACAGGCCGAGGGAGAGGTAGAGGGACAGGAGATCAGAGGAGAAGACAGAGGAGACAAGTTGTGCCTCGTCCGCGTGTGTACAGGGAGAGAACCCTGTTAGATGGGATGAGTGAGGAGGAGATAGTAAGTCGCTATCGTTTGAGTTCAGCAGCAATCTTATCTCTTTATGAGGAGATAAGGGGAGATTTAGATTTTTTGACAGCCAGAGGTCGTGCAGTCCCTGGGCTTGTTAAAATGCTGTGCTCATGACATTATCTTGCTTTCGCGTCATTCCAGACAACTGTGGGCATAGTGGGCGGGGTCTCGCAATCTACATTCTCGCAGGCCTTTACCCAGTTTCTCTATGCACTCAATAGACGCGCTAGGAATTATATTCATTTTCCTACAGAGGCGACAGAGTGGCTGGAAGTCAGGACTGGCTTTTATAATATAGCAGGGATACCATGTGTGCTGGGTGCAATCGATTGCACACATGTTGCTTTGATTGCACCTAGTCAGAGTGAGCATGTTTACCGCAATCGTAAGCACTACCATTCACTGAATGTACAGGTGGTATGTGATGCCACGATGAGGATAATGCATGTGGTACCCAAATTCCCTGGTTCCAGTCACGATTCCTCTATCCTGAGGAACTCTTCAGTCTTCCATGCGTTCGAAGAGGGACATTTTGAACATGGTTGGCTGCTGGGTGAGTACAGATTTAGATGTTCTAACACAAAACACATTTTTCTTTAGGAATGTTGTCATTGTAGAATCTTATCACTAATGTAAGCTTATGTGTGCTCCATTCTTATAGGTGACTCAGGATACGGAATTAGGCCGTGGCTCTTGACTCCGGTGCTAAACCCTCAAACTGAAGCAGTGGAGAGGTACAATGCAGCCCATATATCTACAAGATCTGTTATAGAGAGGGCATTTGGCCTACTCAAGACCAGATTTAGGTGTCTGGACAGAACTGGTGGGGCTCTTCTATACAAGCCTCAAAAAGTGTCTGATATTATCCTTGCCTGTTGCATTTTGCACAATGTTGCACTCAGACACAATGTACAATCAGACATAGCTGAGCCTTTGGTAGACGAGCATCCCACCCATGTAGCTGCTGAAAATGAACAAACAGCCAGTGGTGGCCAGACACGCCAGAATCTCATAAATTCCTTTTTTTCTTGTAAGTAAAAACATATATGTTCCTAGTACTACTTTTATAGATTAATTATGTTATATTAACAATAATGTTTTTTTATATAAGCTTCTGTTAGGACACAGATGAATATGGGTTGCACACCTTTCTTTTCTCTGCTGTGTGCACAAAGGGATGTGGCACCGGTATGTTATTGTTGCACAGGTTATATAATCCCTCTTCAATTGTACATTAGTAGTGTGTATGTGAATACAACTGGGGTAACAAAGCAGTAATATTTTAGCATTGTGTTGTTCCTTATGCAAACACAATACACATAGTATGGCCATAGTCATTCATTCTTGCAGTATGCTTACATACAATGTTATTGTTGCAGTGTAACATGTACATCCATACTGTATGATGTGTAGACCAGGCTGCTTAACATTTTGAATGTGATTAAATATACATGGTGTTGCACATTTAACACCAAATACACACTTTGCTGTGTTGCTTACGGTACTGAAGATGGCATGTCAATGTTTGCAATTTATATATTGTTCCATTGCATTATAGGTATATCTCCAGTATGACTGATCATGGTATGTATATTTGCTGACATCTGTCATAAGATGTGCCTACCTCAATATTCGTATAATTATTTGAAGTAAAAACTCAACATATTGGTTAAAAGAAAAATGTTACATATATGTACTTTCTGTATCATGTACATTCATGTAGCTACTATTGAGGTTTCATGTGCATTGTATTATAAAATGATTACTCCCATTTCATCACATTTAATGTATGTTCCCTTATAAATTCCATTAATGTAATATAGAGGTGTTTGGAGAGAAGGGGATAACTGTACTTATTTGTTTACTTACGGGAGCTCATTAATCACGGATGCAATTGACTGATCATAACAGTCCATGCATGAATGCCTGTAATCACAACAATGCGTGGTACATCTTATATTTAGCAATGTAGGTGATTATTAATGCTACAAATTATTTGTCAACATTAATTAAAATTTGTCACATGTGTATGTATAAGTCACATGTGTGTTGATGTGACCTACATGTTACAAGTGTCAACGTGTAAACAAAACCACAATTGTGTCAAAAATGTTACTGTAATTTTGCATTTCTAATTTCCCACAATGACAATGTTGGTAATATATTTGGAATGTCATTGACGTCACTTCATCATTATCATGATGATAATTATCAAGTATTCTCAAAATATAAACATCAATCACGTGCACATTAGCATAGGCACACTTTTTAAGACAACTGTTTGTGTCTGTATCAATTTTTGTATGATCCATGTATAACACCGACAAATGATAACAGCAGGTTTATTATGGTAGCTTATATCATCATATTGACTGTAGTATGTATGTGTTGAACGTTTAATAAACACAGTAAACTATAGTTAGTTTGGTACATGAAATATACACATAAACGTACTTCATTACATGATGTTGATGTAATATTCAGAACATCATGCATTGTAGGGGACCACAACATCTTGCCAATAACATTATTTGCTACAGTCCCAAACCATTTTATCAACATACCCATGTAACAAGAGATTTTTAACAAGAAATGGCTAGTTGGTGTAAAGTGTCCTTTACATTGGGAGAAGGAGTGGCTCAGTAAGTAAAGACACACACTGGCACTGAGAGTTTGAAGCAGGGGAGTCTGGTTCAATTCCCGGTGTCGGCTCCTTGTGACCTTGGGCAAGTCACTTTATCTCCCTGTGCCTCAGGCGGCAAAAAATAAATTGTAAGCTCCACGGGCCAGGGAGCTCAGCCTTAAAAATGTGTCCGTAAAGCGCTGCGTACAACTAGCAGCGCTATACAAGAACATGCTCATATTATTATAATTATTATTATTGTTACATAGTTTCGACAGTCATACGTTCCATTACACAATAGAATACACAAATGTGTTAGCAGAGTGGGAATGGTTGTTATATATAAAACACACCATGGCATAAAATGTTAGTAGTAATTAAAGAACACTCAAGAAAATTTCTAGCTGCACTCTTTTGCAACATCATTATGTTAATTAAGTGCTTATGCAATATAGGCATAAGGGTATCACATTTTTAATTGTTTGTTAATAAGCGCTGCAAGCAATATAAAATTAGTTCCATATGTAGTATAGTAGTCGGTGGCTCCTCCTCACAATCATCTCATATAAAGGTTTCTTCTGAAATCAAACATTGATCCGATTGTATCTTCCCCGACATCTCTGAAATACAGCAAACACATGATGGTCAAAGATGGCACCTTACTATATATGTATCTGTGACAACGCGTTACACAGCTCTATATGATTGTGTAGATACACACGTCAGTCACTTATATGTTAGAACTACAAGTGTACATAATTATGTAATCGTTAATTAAATTAGTAGCAGGCATAACTATGTATATGAAGTTAACGTTGCCTGTATACTGAAAAATGTGCGCGCACATCTTAGTGTGCGCACGCACTTCACGCTTGGGTCGACTAACTGTTAGCGCATGCGCAAAGCAATGCGTACGTTGTGCGTTCAATACATGTTGAAAATAGCATTAACCATTAAATATTTATTTCAAATACAATGAAGGCGAAACTACATTCGTTCTAAACGAGTACATCTGTATTCTTTTTAAACAGACGTGTGTTGACAGAAAGCAAGGCCGATAACACAATGCGCAAATGCAATACGTGTGACGTCATGTTAAGCCAGCGTGAAGCGCACGCAAACACTCCTCCCACTGAATTAACATTCGGCTAACGCCCAGTGTACGCCCACAAACACTGAGGCGCACGCATGACACAGTGCAGTTACCGTAACTATAACAAAACAACACAGCCAATAGGCTTTGACGCGCGCACGTCGCTTGGGGGCGGGACTTACATCCGTAATCCTTTTTAAGGACGCCTTGGCACATGACAAGGGTCCCACGTCATACGTGGTCGACCCGGTTGTTTTTTGTAGATGTTGCATGATAACAAAACAGGTGTGTGTTACAGTTATGGTAACATGTTTATAATATGTTTAAAGGGATAGGAAAGTACTTATATTTATTCCGTGAGCAATGTGTACTACTCTTTCAGGTTCTACTATATTGTAATAGGAAACAATCGCTACATGTTATGAAGTCTGCAATTTTACGCTGTATCCACGCATTTAAAGTCAAAATGGTGGTTAGAAAAAAAAAAACTTTTAACGCTGAGTCAACGCATAACGATTGTTATATTTATCATTCTTGTAGAAGTAACACTTCGTCTGCCTGCAACTGGTCGCTCCAGAAAACCAAGGCATTTGCATCCACGGTTGACCCAAATGCTGAATCCTGTATGACACACATCTCCTCCATGAAGCGCTCATAGGAATCGCCACTGCTTTCTTCAAACAATTGGTCCGGAGGTAGGTTCATTTCTTCGGGTACCCATTCGAATGCGTTTGCAGCAGAAAGGCTTGGTACAAAATCATAGTAGTTATGTTCTTGTAGAATGTGTGTTTCAGCAATGGAGGGTGCAGATATTGCAGCAGGTATCGATTCACACGGAACAGTAGTAGCGGATCCATTGCTATTGGCATTAGGAATAAATATGCCATTTAGCACAATATGTGTGCGTCTTCCACGGTGAATTGTTTTTCCTTAGCAATCTTCCAAAAACCATACCTTTCATGTAGCTTATCCTGCACACGTTCAAAACAGTCATTAGTTGATAAAGTGAATCTTACTGAGGATTTAAAATTTCGCGCACGCCCAGGTTCTTGGTAATAAGGATACTTTGCTCTAATCAAATCATAGATTTGTCCCACGTTGGCTTTCTGGTCCGCACTTGACACTATCGCTTCTGCAATCATCAGTTTGTACCCCTTGTGTGGATGCATATTTGTACATAAATCATCAGCCATTGCAGATTATCAGAAATGATGTGTGCAGTTCTATGTTCTTTGCTCATAATAATGAAATGGTTCAAATGCTAACTATTTTGTGTCTTTCCTTTTCAAGGTCACACAATGTTTCAACTTGTACTCCTTGTTTCAAGCACCAATTGGAGGTCTAGAAATAATTGGTTTCACATTTGACTGACCAACATGTAGCAACTTTAATCTACTTTCTCAAAACATTTGTAGACTTTTAATTAAGAAACATTGTGGGTTGAGGAAAAAAACATTGTCCACTTTATGAAAATAGTGCTTACACAGCCATATAATGAAATACACACACACCTGCAAAAGTAAATTTTTTATTTCCATAAATTTCTGTGTCTATTTGAAAGTCTGGTTAACTCCCTGTCTGCATCAGAGTTAACTGCTGCGGCACAGTTTATTCGAGCATTTGCCCGTTCTGTGCCGCAGCAGTAGCCTGGCGCGCGCCCGAGTGTGACGGGCGCGCGCCGAAGCAGCGGAAGAGCGCCCTCCGATCGGGGCGCTCTCCCTACCGCTGCCGGGTCCGCCGGGTCCCCCGGAACCCCCTGCCGCTGTCCCGCGATCGCGGGACACCAGGGCTCCCTCGGGGAGCCCCTGGACACGCGTGCAGGGGGCGCACGCTCCCGATGACGCGTGACCGCGCGTCTATGACGCGCGGCACGCCGAGGGGCGGCCACTAGCAAGCCGGGAGATTTCCCGGCTTGCGGTACCGACCACACTTCAATAAAGTGTGTCGGTAGTGTAAAGTACGTGTGTATATGTAGATATATATATCTCTCCCATAAATATATATATATATCTATATATATATATATATATATAGATATATACATATATATATATATAATGTCTGTAAAACCAAACTTTTAATGTGTGTGTATATTACAATATTTAAGGGTTTATATGTAAAGAGGGATTTTTATATTGGTGTGATTTATTTAAAGGTTTAAATAATAGAAGCTTAAAATGTTTTATGGCCTATTGCATTGACCTGTCTGGTAAATGTGATTTACCATCAAACAAGGGTTTTTTTGAATTTAGAAGGCCTGTAGTGTTACAACCAATAATATCTCTGTAATGCAGGTGTACACAGAACATATTGATGGCAGTAAGTAGGCCTTGTATGAAACCTATTTAAATGGTGATAAACATGAGTGAATTAAGTAATAAACATTTGTTTTAGGCCAATACTGTTATAGGCTCACAGTTAGTATAGTTCACAAACATTAGGCCTGTATTATTAAAATACTGTGTTTTCACAAGGAAGCATGAAGTGTATGTTTTCTGAAAATACATCTATACCAGTTTAGATAGTACAAATCATATATATATATATATATATATGTGTGTGTACATATATCCATACATACGACATATATATTAGTATACATTCACAGATATGTTCTTGAAACAAGAACACATAAATGATTAAAGGACAACATTACAATGGGCAAGCAAGGTGAAGGTAAGTAATATTTTACACTTAATCCTGCTGTACACGGACAAGAAAGATGTTTGCAGTTAAATACATGTGTGTTTTTAATTGCATGTGAATAATATTAACATGCAATGATTACATCAAGTAACACACCCAAATACAATGTTTTGCAGGTAAGTCAATGGCAGCTTCTCTAAACATAGCAACTGGCTCCTGGTGGACCATTACTGAACAGATGATTAATACATCAATATTAATAACACTATTCATTAATTAGGACTGTTAACATTTCCAAAACTTCACGTGTACAAGAACATACTTGAAAGTTTGGAAACAACAGGTCTTCAGCATACATACAATATTCATTAGATAATCTGAAGTCAACAAAACAAGGCCAAAGACATATTTAGTGAATTATAACATTTATTATTTTTTTTCCTTTTGAGAGCGAGTAACAGGCCTGCTTGTTGTCTCTTGGATTTTCCTTTTTCGTTTAGCAACAACTTTAGGCACAACAGAGCCACTTTGAGTGACCTCTGGCACTTCACGGGCAGGGCTTGTGGCCTCTGGCACTTCACGGGCAGGGCTTGTGGCCAGTGACTCACCGACAGGGCTTGTGGGCAGTGACTGTTCACGGACAGGGCTTGTGGCCAGTGACTGTTCACGGACAGGGCTTGTGGGCAGTGACTGTTCACCGACAGGGCTTGTGGGCAGTGACTGTTCACGGACAGGGCTTGTGGGCAGTGACTGTTCACCGACAGGGCTTGTGGGCAGTGACTGTTCACGGACAGGGCTTGTGGGCAGTGACTGTTCACGGACAGGGCTTGTGGGCAGTGACTGTTCACGGACAGGGCTTGTGGCCAGTGACTGTTCACGGACAGGGCTTGTGGGCAGTGACTCACCGACAGGGCTTGTGGGTAGTGACACATGTGAGCAAGTTGGTACACCGTGCACAACACATGGTTGGTCCGTTTCATGTTTCCTGGTCAGTAGTAAGTGCTTGTGGTTTTTTGTTTTTGTCGCCTCCTTTGTAGGTGTCAGCTCCTGATTTTCTACAGATGGCAGCGGTAGGATGTCGTCAGGAACCTGCACAGAAATGTCTGCTACTTGACCGGTAACATTCCGACCTGGGGAATGAACATCAGATGCATGTGGTGAAAAATTACCAGCATGTAAAGATCCTGCCTGTGAGGTGTTGAAGTTGAAATTTGGTACAGTAGTCATTCTCAAGTAATTAGCTTGGGTTTGCTGCACAACCATTGCTTCTAATGACGTGTTTATTTTTTGCATTTGTTTAGGCACTTAAATGAAGACTCTGTGGAGATGTGCCAATTGTGATATCGTTTCTTCCTGCAGTGAAATCATCCTTTCGAGCACTGTCATCAGATCAGAATGGCGATGATTTTCAGCTTCCACAATTTTTCCCTCTGAAGCTACTATTGCATCGTATGTGTTACTTGATGGACGAATTGGCTGTGTAACTGTTTCAATGGGAACCTCTTCATGGTCACTTGGTTGCTTTTCTGTGTCTATGGTGGCATCATCATCATCATCATCATCATCATCTTCATCATCATCATCTTCATCATCATCATCTTCATCATCATGTTCTAAAAATAAATGTACACATTATGAAATGGCATGTTAATCTCTGCTGTTTTACTATGTAATTATACTGTGTCATAAGTAAAAACTAACATGTTTCCATACGTTTTATAACGTCCCATTAAAAAACTACCTTGACTTACGAATAATGTTTGGACTCAGTATGAAATAAGAATGAATGAAAAGTTGTTCTAAACTCACAACTCCTACATGATACTTAACATCACAAACACAATACATGTTGTCTTAAACTTAATTTTCACTGACACTAAGTAATCCTATTTAAAGAACATGTGCAAAACAAATAATGAACATGACAACATAACATATAGAAGTGCACATATTATATGGCCACCACCTCATACACCCACCTTCTAGGTGAGTTGAGCTGCATGACCCAGGTGAAGACGCTTGTTCCGTCTCAGGTGACACATGTCCTCCAGGGGCAACTATATATAACAATAACATCAGTTGTACATTTACATGTGTAAATATTGAACAAACAGTTATTGTATGTTCTGTATTTATGAGTAACTAACAGCATCAGTTCCTTAACCGAAAATGTGTGTGAGAAAGTGAACATAAATAGTTGTAATAACAATGTACATGCCTGTGTACTTAGAACTTTTGAGTTCCCTAACATACAACATACTATGTTTGTGCAGTAATGCGTTAGGATAAATTGATTAAATTTGTAGATACAAATCATATGTTGTGTCGTCATATCAGTATCATAATGTACATAAGTATCATGAGATGAACATTCACAATGGTTATCATGAAGGTGGTCATATAGCAAAAAGTTTCGTTTTTGGTAGAGGATATGTGTGGTACATTAATAGAAGCTGTGGCACACCTGAATGTGGCTGTCACTCAACAACACAACACATGCAGTGTGTGATAATGTGTTGTTGATATCAGTTCAACTATAGATATGAGTGAACGAATGTGTGACGTACGGTTTGATAAGTAATGACTTGTTGGGGGATTTAGTACCTAGAATTAAGCTTTCAAATTAGTGTGATTACCTTCAGTTTTGCTAGTCAGGTTGTAAGAACGGTATTCCCTTCCCCAAAAACCCTAATCAGGCAGACCTTACAATTACTTCAAACAGGTGAAAATGGTGTGAACTAAGTTGACCGTAAGATGACCCTGTAATTTGGGTGTGTGCTGAACCCCACCCCCTCTGTTGACGTGTATGCTGTGATGACATATTCATTGCAGCTGCTTTAACACAATGGTAGAGGAGCAAAATAGTCGTCTGAAGTGTGCAAGTTATGAACACAATGACATAACATATGCTACGTGTGCCTCATTATGCTGTCTGTATATGACATAAAGCAAAAATGGACCTTTTAATAAACAAGTAGACATTTGTTTGTGCTAGTGATGTTTGTAGGCCGTTGCATGCAATATATTCGATGCATGATTAGAATAGCCAGTAATGTCGTGTTTGTATGAGTTAAATAAATAATATACACATTAATATTATACATATTTATATTCTGTAACAGTAGCTAGTAATAATTTCTCATTAGCATGTGTTACACATGTGTGCTACCCTGTTGTTCCCCATCTTCGCCCACCATAAATTGCTTCCACTGCAGCAAAGCATTGTGGGAATTCACATGCAAATGAGCACGCAATGCAACGTGGTATATTAGTTACTGCTTTTAGTAGGACAACAACATATATGTCTAATTTGACACTATATATATATATATATATATATATATATATATATATATATATATATATATAGAGAGAGAGAGAGAGAGAGAGAGAAACAGACATATATAGATGTAGGTATGCTTATATTGGGAAGACACTATAAAAAGCAGCGGAAATGTTTAAAATAACTGTAAGCAACGACACGCCTAGTACAGTAAGATTTCTCACCTGGTGGAAATTGTGAGGGATAAATTCTGATGTCCCTGTCACCGGGCAAACCCTCCACGACGACGGGAAGTAATTTTCCCTGAAGCAGCTCCTCCAATGGAGTTAATATCAGACGCTGTGGTGGCGGGCCACCTCCAGTGCCAGAAGCATGCACGCGTTGGTCTTGTATTTTCTTTTTTAATTTTGCCCTAATATCGTCAAATCTCTTGCGACAATTCTCCTTGACCCTGTCACGATTCCCACACGCATTGACACCAATTACTATTGTGTCCCACATTTCTTTTTTGCTTGATGAACTTGTCCGCGCTTGAAAAACATACAAAATATATGACGTTAATTCATAATAATACAACCACCAGTTTCCTACAATGCTAGCTGTTCCAAGAGAAAGCAAACATGCTGTTTTAGGTGTAATATGTGAAGCACATGAGCATTCACTACTAAACCTATACATGTAAGCAAGGTTGCATTAATATTGTATGCAGTTATCGCAAATTGTACGCCTGAGTTTTGTTGTCCTTGTAACGCATGATAAAAAGATGTGTTTCCACACTTATTAACATAGAAAGATATTCTGTACCCATATTTGCATATTAACAAAACTCACATGACCTAGGATCACATGTATTTGAAGAATAAATGGAAAGGTACACTTACCTAGTAAATGTCCATAGAGACTGTCATAGTGCTCCAGAATCCCAGTGACAAGAGCCCTATTTTCTTGGTCATTGAAGCGAGGATTACGTGGCTTCTCCACACGTTTCTTCTGAGCACGTTTAGGCTCAGAGCTTGCCTGCTGCTGACTGGACTCTCCTTCTTCCAATGGAAGAGACTCCAAAAGCTGGCCACCAGCAAGCACGCCACCACCAGACACCCCATCAGCAACTGAGCCACCAGCAGCACTCCCACTCCCAGCACCAGCACTCCCACTCCCAGCACCAGCACTCCCACTCCCAGCAACAGCACTCCCACTCCCAGCAACAGCACTCCCATTCCTAGCAACAGCACTCCCACTCCCAGCAACAGCACTCCCACTCCCAGCAACAGCACTCGCACTCCTAGCAACAGCACTCGCCTGAACAGTACGTTCACTCTGACGCGTACTCGCACGAGTAGCACTACCACTCCCACCAGCATCACTCTTCCCACGCTTTGCGGGCATACTTACAGCACTCACAAAAAACAGAAAACAAATGTACAGCCAATCACACGAAACACTTCCACATAGAAAACAAGACAAAGATGTAAACAAAACAACAAAGGACAAAGCTTTCACAATACACAACAAGTCTCTCAGTCAATATGCAAATATTAAATTGCCCAGCTCTGTGCGTCTCTCTCTCTCTCACTCCCAACAACACAGAGAATGATTAACAGTACACGTTGCCTTTAAATATGGCACGCTATCCAATACATGCTTGCTTCGCCTGATTCAGCCTGATTCAGCAAGATTTTTGATTGGCCAACCTAACAGCACCCCGCCACGCACGCCGATACACCTGTGTGTGATCGGCAAATCATCGTGAGAGTGGGCGGATTTGTTTTCGGCTTCATTTTGAAGACATTCGGCACTTACTGCATACGGAGACGGAAAATCGCCAATAACATGACTAATCGGTAAGCTTGCCGATTTCACATATTCGTCGCTTACTGCATGAGGCCCTAGATGCTTTCCCCATATGTGAGGGCAGTGGCAGCTGCTGCAGCAGCCTTGGCTGATACTTGTGAAACAATAGTACAGGAAAACACCCAACTAAGACCAGAACTCCCCCCTTGACAATCCCCTCAGAGTTTGTATGTAACAAAGTGCTGCAGTAACAAGTGAATACAGCTAAACCCCGTTATAACGCGCCTCGTTATACCGCGATTCGGTTATAACGCGGGTTTTTTGCACACTGCACACACTGCACACACTCACTGCACACACACTGCTCATTGCTCACACTGCCACACTGCACACACACTGCACACTGCACACACACTGCTCATTGCTCACACTGCACACACTGACACACTGCACACACACTGCACACTGCACACACACTGCTCATTGCTCACACTGCACACACTGACACACTGCACACACACTGTATACTGCACACACACTCCTCATTGCTCACACTGCACACACTGACACACTGCACACACACTGCACACTGCACACACACTGCTCATTGCTCAAACTGCACACACTGACACACTGACACACTGCACACACACTGCACACTGCACACACACTGCTCATTGCTCACACTGCACACACTGACACACTGCACACACACTGCACACTGCACACACACTGCTCATTGCTCACACTGCACACACTGACACACTGCACACACACTGCACACTGCACACACACTGCTCATTGCTCACACTGCACACACTGACACACTGCACACACACTGCACACTGCACACACACTGCTCATTGCTCACACACACTGCACACACTGACACACTGCACACACACTGTATACTGCTCACACTGCACACACTGACACACTGCACACACACTGTACACTGCACACACACTCCTCATTGCTCACACTGCACACACTGACATACTGCACACACACTGCACACACACTGCACACTGCACACAATTATTATATAGAAAAACACAGACAACTGCACTTTAACAGATGTATTTTGCCTGTACAACGTCTTGTGACTTTTGTTTCACAAAGTTAAGGGGGTGGGAAGTCATTGTGCTGTGGGGGGGTGGGGGGTGGCGGGGCCCTGCGCTGCGGCTACGGCGGGCCCTGTACTGCGGCGGCGGGGGGGGGTTAGCGGTCTGTGTGTGTGAGTGCGAGTGCCTGTCTGTGTGTGTGTGTGTGTGAGTGCGTGAGTGCCTGCATGTGTGTGCGCGCGTGTGTGTGTATGAGTGCGTGAGTGCCTGTGTGTGTGTGTGTGTGTGTATGTGTGTATGTGTGTATGTATGAGTGCTCCAGCCCGAGTCCGTGGAGAGGGGGGGGAGAGTAGCGGGTCCCTCCTGCAGCCAGTGGAGGGAGTGGGGGGAGAGTAGCAGCTCCCTCCTGCAGTCCGGGGAGGGGGGGGAGAGTAGCGGGTCCCTCCTGCAGCCCGTGGAGGGAGGGGGGGGAGAGTAGCAGCTCCCTCCTGCAGTCCGTGGAGGGAGGGGGGGGAGAGTAGCGGGTCCCTCCTGCAGCCAGTGGAGGGAGAGTAGCAGCTCCCTCCTGCAGTCCGGGGAGGGGGGTGAGATTAGCGGGTCCCTCCTGCAGCCCGTAGAGGGAGGGGGGGGGAGAGTAGCAGCTCCCTCCTGCAGTCCGTGGAGGGAGGGGGGGAGAGTAGCGGGTCCCTCCGCTCAAGCCACGCCCCCCCTCCCTGTCAAACCTCCCACCTCCCGCTCACCTCCCGCTCCGGCTCTTACACTTACTTACACACACACTCAGACACTTACAGACACTCACAGACACTCACACACACTTACGCACACTCACTCACACTCACGCACACTCACACACACTCACACACACTCACACACACTTACACACACACTCAGACACTTACACACACTCACAGACACTTACACCCACTCACACCCACATACACACACCCATATACACACACACACTTTCTCTCCCATATATACATACACACACACACTCTCTCACTCTACACAGACGGGGGGTGGGGTCGGAGCAGAGGAAAGGCCGCGACCAGCACCACCACCCGCTCCCCCCCCTCCTCCCGCGCAGGCAGCGGGAGCACCGGGGACAGCGGTGGGGAGAAGAAACCCCCCGCTACCACCTCCATGCAGGCAGCGGGAGCACCGGGCACGTGGAGGGATCTGAGGTAAGCGGCGACCTGAGGGACATCCCCGCTCCCATCTCCTGCCCCGCGGCCTGTCCCGCGGTGACAGGGGGAAGCGGGGACAGGAGGTTCATCCCCGCTCCCATCTCCTGCCCCGCGGCCTGTCCCGCGGTGACAGGGGGAAGCGGGGACAGGAGGGACATCCCCGCTCCCATCTCCTGCCCCGCGGGCTGTCCCGCGGTGACAGGGGGAAGCGGGGAGCGGAGGGACATGCCCGCTCCCATCTCCTGTCCCGCGGGATGAATATGCGCTAAAGCGCGGCGGCCATTTTTTTTCCGCGACCCCGTTAGTAACGCGGTGGTCTCGGGGTGGACCCCGAGACCCGCGTTATAACGGGGTTTAGCTGTATATATTTGTGTTGAGAGGCTGGCTATGTATCAAGTTTTATATATGAAAGGAGTCTGCTGTCTTTATTGACAGGGACAATGTTTTTGGGGTGAAGGTTTATATTTTGCCTTCAATGCCCCACTTTCTGTGTTATTTTTTGTTTGTTTTGGATTCTTGCCTCCTCCATATAAATAGTAGAGTGGAATTAAACTATTCTATGGGAAATGTACAAAATTGACAACTAAAAATGTTCTTGTTACTGTTTTATTTCTGAAGTTTAACACACACTATTTTCTACTGTAAAGTTAACCAAATGTGTGACATTTTATAACTGCTAACCATTTTTCTCTTGAAAGGTGTCTAACCTTGAATCCCGTGTCTATAACCATCTTAAAAGAATATATCTCTGAGCAATCCAGTCACAGAGATATGACGGGTAATTCGGTGTCAGATTATGCTAACTCCCAACATGAGGGTTTAAATGCAAATCTTCTACCCAAGGTTTATCCATTTTAAATTGCTAAATTTGTGTTTTTTTATGTCCTTACCAGACTTTGTCTACTAGCTACAGGTGAAACAGCGACTGTGAACACTGATTATATTTATGCTTTTGGTACTATATAACTTTATATCCA
Organism: Ascaphus truei; assembly: GCF_040206685.1. NCBI lineage: Eukaryota > Metazoa > Chordata > Amphibia > Anura > Ascaphidae > Ascaphus > Ascaphus truei. The sequence goes on along the minus strand of NC_134486.1, from coordinate 189,315,672 downwards.
CAGGTACCTCAGGATACTAAAATATTTATACTTACCACCCGGTCTCTGATCACTGATTTTAGTGATCTAGCCCAAATTTTAAATTCTGCCCCATGGTGTAAATTAGAATCATATTGACTGGCAAGGTGCCTATTACACCCTGATGGACTCTGGCGCTCTCCGGACGGCCACCTGATGTGTCTCGCTCTGGCAAAAAGGGGGAATTATTGTTGAAATTCTAAACTGTTACAGTAATATTGGAAAATATGCCCAATTTGTCAGGTACACGAGGTGGGCAACATAGTTAAAATTAGACATGCTGAAATGGAAGGCTCTGCCCTTTTCCTTGATGCCCTATATTGTTTGCATGGCACACAGTGTTTCCCATGTGAAAAAGGAGGTAATAGTGGACATTATCAAAAGGGACTGGTGGGTACCAAGGGTGACAGTAGCAGCAGAAAGACACCGTGCAAAATGTTCTACATGCCAGGCTTTTAATATCAGCAGACCAGTCAAAATCACAGGGCCATTTATAAATCTACAGATACATTTTATTGAAATTACTAGGATATTACATTATCAATACAGACGAGACAATGAGTATTCTAAAGCTTGCCTTAAACCAGCCCGGTTACATGCTGGGTACATGCTGTGTGTAACCTGGCTAGTTTAAGGCAAGTTTAAGGCATTTCTGCATTGACTAATGACCCATCGGATCAACACAGCAGGGGTCCCTGGCAGTCCCATTCAGTGAATGGGACTGCCGGGGACCCCCACTGTTAATCTGATGGGTCATTAGTCAATGCAGAAATGCCTTAACTTGTCTTAAACTAGACCCAGCATGTACTCAGCATGTACCTGGGTCTTTTTGGCGATTGCCAATGGTTTGTGTTAGAAAAACCGTCGGCACTACAGTATGTGTAAGTAATCATTTGTACATTCTTTAATTGGGTGGAAGCCTATCCTGGTCAACATGCTGATGCTAAAAAGCTACTACAGGAATGTATTCCTAGATATGGTCACCATATCATATTTTTTCAGATAGGGGTACACATTTTACAGCAACAATAGTCCAACAGGTTGCTAAAGGGTTAGGTTTTACCTATTACCTTCATTGTGCACATCATCCACAGAGTGCTGGCGCAGTTGAAAGGGCTAATGGGACTATTAAAGGTAAGATAGGGAAGATTTGTGATGGAACTGGAATCAAGTGGCCTGAGACGCTACCTTTGGCACTTATGTCCATCAGAAACACACCGGTGCGTAAACATGGCCTGTCCCCTCATGAGATATTGATGGGGCGGCCAATGATTACGGCTTCTTCAGCTCGATTATTGCTTGAGGATCATGTGATAGCAGATGAGACGATATCTAAATATTGTATGCAACTAATAAAACTTTTACAGTCTCTTCATACACTGGCGACACACTTTATTCGAGCTCGGCTAGTCCCACGAATTCGGGTAAACCCGGGTGTATTGAGGTTTGTGACTGTTTTCTGCCCGAGTGCATTGGGTTATTTTCCAAGCAGGGATTGAAGCATTTTATTCCCGCTGGCTGCAATACTGCACAGTATATATATATATACTGCATTACAATTCATGAATTTATGCCATCTGGTAGACACGCGAAGCATTGCAGCCTATTAAATCCTAATCATTATCATTTAACAGATCAGCCGCCCTTCAGCCAGGCATGAACCCAGGCTGGGAAGGCAAACGCAACGGGGCTTGTCAGAGGTGAGGAGCGGCGCATTCCAGGTATCTGCCAGGTACATACTGGGTATTTGCTCGAATAAAGTGTGTCGGTGCAGTACACAGGTGAAAGCTGTACAGCTAACCAAAATAATTTTCTAAGACTCACGTCTGGAAGCTGGAGATTAGATCCTTGTAAAAAAATTCTAAAAGATAAATAGCGCTGCAGCCAAAGTGGAGGGACCCCTATCAAATTTTGCTTACCAAAAACACTGCCGTAAAGGTCGCAGAAGTCAAATCCTGGGTCCACGCATCTCATTGTAAATTGGTGGACCAAGTTAAAAACCCATTAAAAGACATTTACAAGGAACCCACTAAGAAAGGATATGGACATATCAACCCTTTGGGAATAGAGGCCCAGCGTGTTCTATCTGTCTGCCCCACTAAACCTGTTACATAAGGTTTAGCAGTGATATTAGCGTGTGTGCTAAAACTAAGAGACTTGATTGAGGCTCGTTTAGCCTCTCCCCCTCCCACTTTCACACCGGTGCGAGCAGTATTGCAATTAGCATTGGAATGTATATATTGTGCACAGACCCCACATTAGATATCTTTGAGTATGAGGAAGCCGAAGTACCGGCGAAACACGTAGCTCTTTCCAGTTTGACGTCTTTTGACCCGCAGAGGCTCCCGTGGAGGTTGCGAGCAGCCGCACGCAATTACCACACTTCCTTGCTCTCCGGACGTGGTGGCAAGGATTTTTGTTGCAGGACTCACGACTACACCATGGTCGCTGATTTGGGAGTTTTGTATACGTGAGTGTTTTATTTATCTACACTATTAAATGTGTTGATCTGATTTTAAACACTTGCTTCATCATCTTTGTACCACACCACACGGGAGTTAATGGGAAGCATGGCGCAGTGAAGATTCCACTTGAGAGAAGATTTTCTGCCAGCAACCACCACATCTTGCTGTTCATATTGCCACTGGAGGGCTGGATTACTACAGAAACCTCTTGTTCTGTATGTACTTGCACTTTGCTGTGTGAGTATAGTGGATTATATTATATATTTCCATTTCCTCCTCCCCCCCCCCTGCTGTTCCCAGCCTCCTTTATTTAGGAGGGTTGGATGTGCTAGAATTTTATTTATACTTTTAGACTGTTTTATTAACCCCTCGCTCCCCTTGTTCTTGTTTTATCTCTGTTTCTAAGGGTCTTGGATAGTCCCTACTGGGGTTGAAGCAGAAGGGATTTCAATCTCTATAGGTCCCCCCTTATCCATTAGGGGCACCTACCACCGATTGTTGGTATTATTTATCTTTTATCTTCGTATGGGACACATTACTGGGTATGATTGTACAGTTAGAGCCTAGATTTCTTCTGTTTCACAGCATTAGAGGATCTGCCAGGTCTTTTCGTGTATATGTTTTTAATTTAATAAACCTTTAATTTTGGTCCTTGTTTCTACCAGTTCATTTTTTGGCAAGTTGTGCTTCAATTTTTTCCTATCGTTTTTTTTAACCTATTGAGCATGCGCCTGGATGCACACTGTGCTGGAGATCACCTGATGTACTTATAATCTCCTGCTCCTCGGTAATGGTGCAGGGAGTTTATGTGTGAGCAAGGCTACGCGGTATCCAGCTGATTCTACCGGCGGTTCCAGTCATCACGACGTCGCTTATACAGTATTGCAGCGGACGCAGAAGGAGCCCTAGCCGAAGTTGACCAGGGTTACCTGACAGCCCATGGAAGAGGATTACACCGCTTACTTTGCTTTCCTCTAACAGCTGTGAACACAGTCTGGAGCTGCAGCGCTGACACTGCTCTTTCCCACCTCCTCCCCTTGGCGTTTTTTTATTCAAGTATTCAACCGTGAGTACAATGTTTGCAACATGATGGTGCTGATAAGGATTAGCCAATTGCCCTTGAACTTTGCTGTAGTACTTATGCTATCATTCAACAGGGGATGTGAGGAGTGGTAACACATACATGTGTTTTTTATATTATCTAAACATTATATATCTTTAAGAAGGATCTCCAGCTACAAAATATATATATATTAACATATGCATTTTCATTGAGCTCTGATTTTTGGAGGGCTGGCAACAGTCCTGAGAAATATTCCATGATGTTGATCCAAGCATTATTGACAAAAGCCTGGCATGCGTGTGTGCGGCGTGCACCGCCCATGTCACCAGCGGGCACGTTAGGAGGGCAGAGCTTGGAGTTCATCCCTCCAGGGCTCTGCCTTGTGTGGCATGTGCGCGCAGGTGGTGCGTGGCTCGTGTCTGCCGCGATGCCACATGACGCATCTGGGAGGTGGGGCCTAAGCTCGTTCTTGACAGCACCACCCCTTCAGGGGTGATCCAGGGATGATCTGGAAGGGTATTTAAGATGAAAGGCCCAGATAAACCTTTAGACATGTAATTGACCCTGGGGAATCCATTCACGTTCCTCAGGACCGAAGCCTTCCCCATGTACCAAATACTGCAGTCCTCCACTGAATATTCTGGAATCAAGGATAGCCTTGACCTCAAATTCTTGCTGACCTTCTATTAGGATAGTGAGGAGGTGAGCGTGGAGCGGATGAGTGAGGATCCTGAACAAAAAGGTTTCAGCAGGGACACGTGAAGCACTGATGGTATCTTCATCGACGCTGGCAGCTTCAACCGGAAGGCCACTGGATTAACCTTTTCGGTGATGATGAAAGGTCCAATGAACCTCTGTGCCAACTTTCGGGTGGGTACCTTCAGGCGGATGTACTTTGTCGAAAGCCAGACCTTTTGACCTGGTCTGTAATTGGGAGTCTCACGACGATGACTGTCTGCCTGCTTCTTCTCCATAGATACGGTGTTTCATAGGTTTTCCTGAATTTTTCCCAGGACTCCTGAAGATATTAAATCCTGTTCTCCCCTACTGGAACCCCAGATTTGGGGACTGAGGAAGGGAGGGCTGAAGGATGAAATCCATAGTTAGTGAAGAAGGGAGATTCTTGTTGGATTCGTTTAACAAATTATTATGGGAAAATTCCACCCATGGCTGAAGGTCTGTCCAACTGTCCAGAGCGTCCGAAATGGTCCCTGTCTTATTCCTACATGTGCTCGTCCTCGCCTGCCAACTGCAACCTCTACTCCTTCTGGTGTCAACCCCTCCAACCTCATACCCATCCCCTGCCACCCTCCCTCCTCTCTCCCTTTCTCCTGTGCTCTTTGAAATGCTCGCTCCCTTTCTAACAAGTACCTCTCTGTGCATGACTTCTTTCTCTCTCACTCCCTGCTTCTCTTTGCTATAACTGAGACCTGGCTCACTCAGTCTGACTCTGCTCTGGAAGCTGCCCTCTCCTATGGTGGCCTTTCCTTCTCCCACACTCCGCGCACTGATGGCAGGGGTGGAGGCGTGGGGCTCCTGCTCTCCTCTCTCTGTCGTTACCGAACCCTTCCTATTCCTCCCTCTCTTTCTTTTCCCTCCTTTGAGGCTCACACTGTCCAGATTTTCTCTCCTCTCCCTGTTCATGTGGCGGTCATCTACCGCCCACCTACCTCTACTCATCCCCCTTCTGCCTTTCTCTCTCACTTTGAATCCTGGCTCTCTTTCTTCCTCTCCTCAGACTCCCCTGTTCTTCTCCTTGGGGACTTCAATTGCAACATTGATGACCCCTCTCTCCCTTGGGCTTCCCGCTTTCTTTCTCTAACCTCTTCTTTTGGCCTTCAACAGTGGACTGCAGCCAGCACCCACAAGGATGGCCACTACTTAGACCTGGTTTTCACTAAGAACTTCTCTCTCTCTGATTTCTCCATTTCCCCTTTTCCTCTCTCTGACCATCATCTCATCTCATTTTCTCTATCTCGCTTCTCCCCTTCTCCACCTCCATCTACACCCCGGTTCTGCAGAAACCTGCGCTCTATTCACTTAACTGACTTTGAGTCCACTTTACGCTCCTCCCTCTCCTCTCTCAGCTCTGCTACAGACCCCGACAACCTGGTCAGGAACTACAACTCTGTCTTGTCCTCCTCTCTTGATCTACATGTCCCACTTTCTCTCTGCCGCACTCGCCCTTCTAACCCTAGACCCTGGCTAAATTCCCACACATGCATGCTGCGTTCCTCCACTCGTTCCTCTGAACGCCTCTGGAGGAAGTCTCACACTCTCGCAGACTTCCTTCACTACAAATTTATGCTATCCTGTTTCAACTCTGCCCTCCCGCAAGCTAAACAAGCCTACTTTTCTGCACTAATCAACATGCACAAGTCTAACCCACACCGACTGTTCTCTGTCTTTGATACTCTACTCAAACCACCCTCAGCTGCCTCTCTTTCCTCCATCTCCGCTCAGGACTTTGCTGACTATTTTAAGGAAAAGATGGAATCCATACGTCAGAACATCCCCTCTGTTTCTTCTTCCCATCCTACACCTCTTCCTAACTCTCCTCCTGCCTTCCTTGACTCTTTTTCCACTGTCTCAGAGGAGGATGTGTCGCTGTTGATCGCCTCTTCTCCCTCTACCACTTGCCCTCTTGACCCCATTCCCTCCCATCTCCTAAAACATCTTGCTCCTACTATAATCCCTATGCTCACACACATTTTTAACTCCTCCCTCTGCTCTGGAACCTTTCCATCCTCCTTCAAACATGCAACAGTCATACCATTACTCAAAAACAGCAAGCTTGACCCTACCTGTCTTTCTAACTATTGACCAGTCTCCCTCCTGCCTTTTGCCTCTAAACTCCTTGAACGTCTTGTATTCTCTCGCTTGCTCCATTTTCTCAACACCTATTCTCTCCTAGACCCTCTACAATCTGGCTTCCGCACTGCTCACTCCACGGAAACAGCCCTCACTAAAATAACTGACGACCTCCATGCTGCCAAAGACAGAGGTCATTACACTCTGCTCATATTACTCGACCTCTCTGCAGCATTTGATACTGTGGATCACCGTCTTCTCCTTCACATTCTCCATACTCTTGGTATTCGGAACAAAGCTCTATCCTGGATCTCATCCTACCTCTCCCATCGTACTTTCAGTGTCTCTTCTGCTAACACCTCCTCCTCCTCTATTCATCTCTCTGTGGGGGTACCCCAGGGCTCTGTCCTGGGACCTCTTCTCTTTTCTCTGTACACACTCTCTCTAGGTGACCTAATAACATCTTTTGGGTTTAAATATCACCTCTATGCTGACGACACACAAATATACTTTTCAACACCCGACCTTACACCTGCTATACAGACCAAAGTTTCTGAATGTCTCTCTGCTATATCATCCTGGATGGCCCTCCGTCGCCTTAAACTCAACATGGCTAAAACAGAGCTCCTCATACTTCCTCCCAAACCTGGCCCTACTACCTCCTTCCACATTACTGTTGGAACTACGATCATTCACCCAGTAGCCCAAGCACGCTGCTTAGGGGTCACACTCGACTTCTCTCTCACATTCGCCCCTCACATTCAAAACATTTCTAAAACTTGTCACTTTTTCCTCCGCAATATAACAAAGATACGCCCTTTCCTCTGTTGCTCGACTGCTAAAACTCTGACTCAGGCCCTCATTCTCTCCCGTCTTGATTACTGTAACCTCCTGTTGTCCGGCCTTCCTGCCTCTCACCTGTCTCCCCTACAATCTATCCTAAATGCTGCTGCCAGAATCACTCTACTCTTTCCTAGATCTGTCTCAGCCTCTCCCCTCCTGAAATCCCTCTCCTGGCTTCCAATCAAATCCCACATCTCACACTCCATTCTTCTACTCACTTTTAAAGCTTTACACTCTTCTGCCCCTCCTTACATCTCAGCCCTAATTTCTCGCTATGCACCATCCCGACTCTTGCGTTCTGCTCAAGGATGTCTTCTTTCTACCCCCTTTTTATCTAAAGCCCTCTCCCGCCTTAAACCTTTTTCACTGACTGCCCCACACCTCTGGAATGCCCTTCCCCTCAGTACCCGACTAGCACCCTCTCTATCCACCTTTAAGACCCACCTTAAGACACACTTGCTTAAAGAAGCATATGAATAGCACTGTGGATATTCTGAACACATGATACATAAAGCTTGGCCCCCTGCAGACGCACTTACCAGAACTCCCTCCTACTGTCTCTGTACGTTCTCCCTACCTACCAATTAGATTGTAAGCTCCTCGGGGCAGGGACTCCTCTTCCTTAATGTTATGTTTATGTCTAAAGCACTTATTCCCATGATCTGTTATTTATATTATCTGTTATTTATTCGATTACCACATGTATTACTACTGTGAAGCGCTATGTACATTAATGGCGCTATATAAATAAAGACATACAATACAATACAATACAAATAGTCGATGAACTGCTCGAGGGATTGATTGGTCCGTTCAGTTTGACCATTGGTTTGAGGAAGGTATCCGGAAGAAAAGTGAAGGGCAATGCCCAGTTGTTTGCAGAAGGCCCTAGGAATTTAGAAATGAACTGTGATCCACAATCTGAGACGATGACTAGAGGTGTTCCATGAAGACGAAAAATCTCCCTGATTAAAACTTCAGATAATCTTAGAGCATTGGGTAAACCCTTGGGCAGGATAAAGTGAGCCTTCTTGAAGAAGAGGTTGACCACCACCGAAATAGTATTCATCCCCTTAGACATAGGCAATTCTGCGATACAGTCCATGGAAAGGTGAGTCCATGGATGATCTGGGATCGGGAAAGGTTGGAGAAGACCTAAATGTCTATTGTGAGGAGTCTTGTTCAGAGCGCAAGTGGCACATGCAGTGACAAAGTTCTTTATATCTTTGGGCATTCCTCGCCACCAGAAGGTCCGTTCCAGAAAGTCGATGGTCCTCCTTGTACCTGGGTGATCAGAACTTTTGGATGCGTGACCCCTGCGAAAAGTAGGTGCCATAAATAAACGCTCCTCTGGCACATTGAGGCCCTCTGGAACAAAAGTTTAATCTTTTGTGATGTCCTGTAAAGCGTTGAAGGTGTTGGCTGAAAGTATACAAGACAGGGGAAGTATAGTATCCTGATGATCCTCCATCTTGTCCTCAACCAAGAATTGCTGGGAGAGAGCATCTGCCTTCACATTCTTAGAGCCGGGAAGGTAAGAAATGATGAAGTTGAATCGAGAGAAAAACAAAGATTAACGTGCCTGTCGTGACCCCAGGCGACGCGCACCTTCAATATACTATAGATTCTTATGATCAGTCAGCATGGTGATGGGATTTTCTGTACCTTCTAGTACAGTAGATGTCTCCACTCTTCTAAGGCCATCATAATGGCCAGGAGTTCACGGTTTCCCACGTCGTAATTCTGTACAGCAGAAGAATGTTTTTTAGAAAAGAAAGCGCGAGGATGAAGTCTGGCCTGAAGGGTCCTTCTCTGGGACAACACTGCTCTGGCCCCGACATCAGAGGCATCCACCTCAAGCATGAAGGGTAGTTCTGGGTCCGGGAACACCAGCACAGGTGCTGAGACAATGGCTTTCTTCAATTTTTCGAAAGCCATAGTAGCTTCAGGAGACAAAAGCGCTGAATCAGCTCCTTTTTCTGTCAAGGCCATAATTGGCGCTACCACAGAGGAGATATTTTGAATAAATCTCTAATAATAGTTAGCAAACCCCAGGAACCTCTGTACAACTTTGATCGTCATGGGACAAGGCCAATCTACCACCGCCTTCACCTTGGCTGGATCCATAGTGAGTCCAGTATCGGAAATTATGTATCCCTAGAAGGAAGTCATAGTCTGATGAAATTGGCATTTTTCCAATTTGGCAAAAAGGTGATTCTCTCGTAATCTTTGAAGGGTTTCCTGTAACGTGTCCCAAATGTTCCTGTACTGTTTTAGAAAAAATCAAGATGTAATCCAAGTAAACAATCACATATAGATCGAGCAGATCACTGAAGATCTAATTTACAAAGTCCTAAAACACTGAGGGCGCGTTGCAGAGTACGAAGGGCATTACCAGGTGCTCGTAGTGTCCATCCCAAGTGTTAAAGGCCGTCTTCCACTCATCTCCTTGACAAATTCTTACCAAGTTGTAAGATCCTTGCAGATCTAACTTGGTAAAGATGCTGGCATCCTGTATTCGTCGAAAAACTAAGAAATCAGCGTTAGTGGATACCAATTCTTAATTGTCACTTTTTGAGTCCCGGTAGTCAATGCAGGGTCTGATTGAACCGTCCTTCTTCTTTATGAAGAAAAACCCTGCACCTTCAGGTGATGAAGATTTACGGATATATCCCCTGGAGGTTTTCTTGGATATACTCCTTCATAGCCTCGGTCTCAAGAGGAGACAGCGGATAGGAGCATCCTCGTAGAGGGATGTCGCCTGGCAGGAGATCGATGGGACAGTCAAAAGCCCGATGGTGTGGAAGTTCCTTTGGCTTGAATTTTGTCAAAGACGTCCCGAAATCCTTTGTAGATATACGGTAGCTGCAGTTTAACCTGTTCTGGTAGGGATACCCCAGCTAGACCTATGGAAGAGATCAAAAATGATACTGACAATGAAGGCTCCATTGGAGAGGCAGTGACTCTGTCCAATCAATGTGAGGATTGTGTAACTGGAGCCAAGGAAGGCTCAGAATGATGTTGACTGACGGAGTATGAATAGTGTCCAGTTGAATCTTCTCGAAATTGCTTTCGGCGACCTGTAAGAAGATAAATATGGTTTGCAGGGATATAAAGGCGGGTTGTACAGGAAGACCGTCTATGGCTTGGAGCCCTAGGGGGCAATCCTTGAATATTAAGGGAATCTTGTTCTTCTTGGCGAACCTCTGGTCTATGAAATTTCCTCCTGACCTGAAATCCAGGAAGGCTCGTGTGGTGGTCCTGAAGGTGTGAAGGATGATGGGGACAAAAATCCTGGTTGACAGTTTGGGAGGAGAGGAAGATAAGGTTCCCAGCATGATCCTCCCGGCTCTCACTCAGCATTGGCATTTCCCAACTTCAGTGGACAGGCGATTACTAGGTGTCCAGTGTTACCACAGTAAAGACAGAGGCCTGCGCGATGTCTGCACTTTTTCTTGCCGGCTGATAATCGGGTACCTCCCAACTGCATTGGTTCCTCTACGGCCGGAGAAGAAGGATCCAAGGCTCCTGCAGGGCGAGAAATTAATGATTGCGTACATTGTTGGTGTCGCTCTCTCTCGGTCCTTCTCTCTAAAAGTCATTGGTCCTTCTGTATGCATAGGGCCACAAGGTCCTCTAATCCAGTGGGACATTCTTGTGCGGCCAGTTCATCCTTGAGGTTTTCAGACAACCCTTGCCAAAATGCTGCAGTCAAGGCCTTGTCATTTCAGCTAGTCTCGGCAGCTATGGTGTGAAATTCGACCGCATACCGGGCCACAGAATGGTTACCCTGAGAAATATTTTAAAAATGAGGTAGCGATAACTTGTGTCCTGGGGTATCAAATACTCTCCGGAATTCCATGGTGAAGCAGTTGATGTTTGAGTTAAGGTCCGGGCTCTGTTCCCAAATGGGTGAGGCCCACGCCAAAGCATCATCCATCAGTAGTGATACAATGTATGACACCATAGAGCAAGGCGAGAGAAAGCGGGAAGGCAACAGTTGAAAGTGAATAGAACACTGATTCAAAAATCCTCGACAGCCCAAGGGGTCACTTCCATAATGGTTGGGGGTAGGTAGTCATGGCTCCGAAGCTGGGGTTGATGGAACGGGTGTAGGAGCGGAAGCTGCTGGTGGAGCAGTGTGAGGGGGTCATGTTGGATCTGGTCACTAATGATTTGCACTGAGCATTGGAGCAGTTCCATTCGCTGGTCATTTTGAGCCAAGTATTTCTCCACTTTGTTGAACATACCGGCGTTTGCATTGATTCGACCCACCTCAGCAGGGTCCATGTTTGTTAGGCTGAGCATACTGTAACGTGTGCTCAGCACAAACAAAACAAGACTGCGGGGCTGAGGTGGGGATGTTGATAACCACTTATCTACAACTGCGAGACCGAGTCCGGATTGCAGAGTCAGGGTTGTGGAGCCGATTCAAGGTAGGAGAGCTCAGGTAGGTCAAGGTACTTGCTATAGTCAGGGGTTGGAGAGTGGAGAGTAATCGTATACCCGTAGCCGTGGTAAAGAAGTGGAGAGAGCGGGAGTCCAGAAGCGAGCCAAGGTCCAGGGGTCTAAGAAGGCAGGGGTCCAGGTACGAGCTGAGGTCACAAAGAAAGACAATGCAACGCAGCGGTAACGAGTAGCTAGTAGCAAGCACAGGTACATAAAATGAAGTTTATGCTCAGCCATTTAACTAGGGACTGACTGAGCATACAAAGGAGCGGGGCGCAATAGGAAGGCTGCAGGGAGTGAGGTCATCAAACATAAGTTGCGTGCTGATAGGAGGGAAGGGAATGTGTAGCAGGTGGTGAGCAGCTGATGTTGATCCTAGCATTATTGCCAAAAGCCCGGCGTGCACGCATGCGGTGCGCATTGTCGATGTCACCAGTGGGCACGTCAGGAGAGCAGAGCTTGGAGTCCGTCCCTCCTGGGTTCTGCCTTGTGCAGGGCGTGTGTGCAGGTGGTGCCTGGTGCGAGTCTGTTATGACCCATCTGAGATACGGGGCATAAGCCCGATCTTAACAGGCGCTTCAGGAAGCATGACTGCAATACTGTTGCAGTATTACAGTCTACTTTCCTCAAGGCATGGAATGGGAAGACCAAGTTGTGATGTAGTAGCACAGAAAGAATCCTGTTGTACTGTTATGCCCATGGGACCCAAAGTGTATTCCTTGCCATAAGGGCAGCCAATGTGAAGAGACAGCCGCAGATGGGACAGAAGTGTATCCGTGATCGTAAGATGAGAAAGACCTCACAGATTTTCGAGCGACACTCCCAAGAGAGTAAGTTAAGGAGTCAAGAAAGAAAGGCCCAAGTCTACGAGTCTGCCAACTGTAATAGAGAGGTGCCATGGGGTGCACTTGGGGTTAATAAGAATCCTGCCCAAGTTGAAGTATTGAAGGTAATTGGTCTAGAACCAAACATAGAACTTGTGGTGAATGACCGGTCTCTAGTCTCAAACGCTAAAGGTACGCTGATGGAGAAAGGTCCAAAAGCCATCACCGCTAAAGCAGAGCTGCTGTCTTCACAACACAAGGCCAAACAGTCACTGACGAGTGAACGCACTAAACTGACCAACGAGGTCAAGGCTCTTCTGCAGGGTAAGGAAGACTCTGAGCACAAGAGGAAGAAGAAGTAGAAGCATCTTCAGGATATGCAGATCAAGGTCACAGAGCAGGTTAGGATCCGGGCTGAGCTGGCTGAGAGAGCCAACCGACTGTAGGATGCTCATGAACTTTACCAAAAGGTAAAATGCCAAAAGCTGAGCTTCAACGCTAAAATAAAGGGAAAGACAAGAAGGTAGCGAAGTACCAATCTGCAGGCCCTGAAAGCCTAGTACTTGCCCCGAAGGAAAATCTCTTCAACTGGAAGGCAAGGAAAAAGAAGAGGTGGACGTCAGACATCTCTGACAGAGGCTGGTGCACATCTCTGACAGAGGCTGGTACCCAGAAGGCCTAGTACTTGACCCGAAGGAAAAACTCTTCAACTGGAAGGCAAGGAAAAAGAAGAGGTGGATGTCAGACATCTCTGACAGAGACTTGTGCACAGGAATAGTGCACGGGCCGCTCACAGGACAATGTTTCATTGGGGGAGGGATATGTGATACCATCACCGTCCTCTAGGTGATAGATTAGGGCAGCTAGGGGACTTTTAAGCTCTCAAAGAGTTTATCTTCCTTAGAGTAGCTAGATCAGCTGCAGCTAATCAGCCTGGTGTGACTGGACAAGGAAGTGTTTTAAAAGACACAGGAAGCTGCCAGACTGAGAGCCAGAGAAAGATTGCTGTCTCAGAGAAGGGGACAGAGAAAGTCCTCCCCGGCTAAAGAAGGAAGGCTGGCACAGTGCCTTAGACCCGCTGGACAGTGGTCGCGGAGTCTGCTGGGACTGCCTGGGTTTGAATCCCAGAGAGAAGGAAGAAGGACGATGGGCCGTGCTGAAGCGGGGATGTCCTGTCCTTGACAGTGGACATACAGAGGAGAGTTTCTCTAAGCTCACATGGGGCCAAGTTCCCCTGGGAAAGAAGGACGCAAGGCCCTGCTGAAACGGGGACATCTGTTCCAAACCCTGGACTAACATATAATGAAAACCCTTTATTGTTGTGTGCAGAGACTGTGTACATTGTTGCATATACCCAGGCATGTTTTGGGGGTGGGAACCAGCTTAGCTGGCCATCCAAGCAGTGAGGCGAAATGGAATAGGTGTTATTTTTATGTTTTGTTTGGACTTAAAGGGACGTTGGGCCTGCTGGTGTATGATTTATTCCCTGTAAATAAACCCCATATAGAGAAATAAAGTGTTTCTGGCCTTAAATTGGGCTAAAAGAGACTGCAATGTGGTGTGGGCATCACAATTGTTAAAAGCTCCAACAGTGTGGCTGAACCATCACATAGTCCTTTATACCCAGGATTGGGTGGCCTCAGCAACAGACACTGATATACAGCCACACAGCATTTAGTGGGTCATGTTATGTTATTGTGTTATGTCAATGTATGTAGTGATCCTTCTGTAAAGAATCATAAGGTACCTGTGTCCATTGCTAATCCCTTTATAAATATAGTTACACTATAAACCCTACTGTAGTCTGTCTCCCAATGTCTGACCTACAACCACATTTGGACCATCATATAGAGAAGGAGCACTCAGGCTACAAACTCAGCAGTAGGTATTAGTCAGATGCAAAATAGAGGGGTCAAATTTTTTTTATAACACAATCTAGTTTCCCACACATTACCCTATTTATAATTTACAAACTCTTCTAAAATCCATGGAATAATTTCTTCATACAGTAGCTTCCTTCTGAACCTTTTATAACAATCAGTTTTAGCCATTTTACACCATGCCTTACATTTTCTGTTTGTTCGTTAATAAACTCTGAAACTTACACTGTATCAAAACAGGTTTCCATTATGTGTGGTCAGCAGTGTCAAAGAATAATATAACAAATAATAATCCAATTTTCAGCCAAGGAAAGTGGATTTCTCCATTCAATATTGAACATTTAATGAATGATTGCCTTTTTAAATTGGCGTAAAACAAATATCACATTGTTTCAATTGAAAATACTTGCTGTGTTTATGCTGTATCAGCTTACTGTAAGTAGTGACCTGGCATTTTTCAATACAATAAACATTATCTAATTGTATCAACTTTTGAAAAAAGGGAAAGGTGAAACAAGATTCTACTTTAATTAAAGATACAGGTACAGATGTAGAAAAATGCACGGTGTTCTTTGTCCAATTGTGGTCATGCGACCTTGATGGTCACGATCCAGAAGGTTTCACTAATTCAGAAACATGGACCCCCTGCATCGTGATCATGACAGACACTGTCCCCTGCTCTTTTTGCTTTTTTGTCCACAGCCCTGGGGAAAGTGTGCCTTGCTACATCTGACATGTTCTAACTTATACAGCACAAGACTAATTAGCAACCTGAAGTGTTTACTATAATAAGCTGTTATAAAACCATGTTTAATTATTGGAGATATGAAAAATCTGAACATTTCTGATAGGGGACTCCTATTAACAAGCATTTATATAGCATACAAATTGATTTAGAAAAGTGACTTACAGTACATGCAAAGCATTAGATTTTATTAAGGTTTCTCAAACACAAAGAACTAGTATCACCAGTGTTAGTTAGATACATTTGGTTTTACCATTTTCAGTATTGGTGGTGCAAGCAAGATCAAATTTTGTTTCAGTCAGTAATCCTCTTTTAAGTTTCTTTTGTCTCAGTGATTATTTAAATTCTTCCTTTAGTAATTTGCACTTGAATAGGGCCTCTGGTATGACAGGCCTGTGCTTATCAGGTGCATAATAAGTAAACTCTATATGTTAATTCAATTTGGCACAGACCAAAATAAAATATTTGGACACTTGAAAAACAAGGTTTAATATAATTAATAATGTAACAGATTACTAAATAATTGAATTCTTCTACAGAAATTTTGCAAAATAAATTTTTTGGAAACAAAATAGTTTTTTCTATTCTGTGCAAAATGTTATTATCACAAATATCCTACTTTTTCTCTCCAGCAGTAACGGTATACATTTGATAAATAATGTCATGCCAATTCAATTGACTATGAGTAAGGTGTATACAGTAGGCTGAGGGAGTATCTCAGTGTGTAAAGGTAATGATTTTGAAGCAGGTGACCCTTTCTTCCAATCCCTGTGTCAGCTACTTGTGACCTTTTACTAGTTACTTTATCTCCTGGGCCTCAGGTACCACAATATAGATAGTAGGTATGTTGGGGCAGGGACTGTAAAACTCCACGTGCACCGCTGCATACCAAACACCAAATCGTAAATAGCTTTGTATTCTCTTGAGAGAAAAGTGTGATATGACAAAGTTATTTGGTGTAGCTTTCCTACAATGTTTGAAATCACAGATAAAACAGATTAAAGGAAGTAAATGTAGAAAGACAATCTGCAAATTTACTGTAATGGAATGACCTTTATATTTTCATCCTTTAAGAGCTTGAAAATACCAATTTCGTTGCATCTCCAATGCTTGTTAATCTTCAAAGCATGCTACTGTATGAGGCTTCAAATACATGATAGAAGCCATTGTGATATCTCATATGAACAATTAAACCATTTTCATTTTTTAAACTAACCTCACATGTCCAATATCTTTAAGCATAAAAAACAGCAATAAATATATTTTCCAGAAACTTGTTCAATATTAATTTCTTAGCTTACTCCTTAGTCTGCCATTATGATTTAGGTTTTTTTCAGCAATTATGACTGATGTAGGTTTATTGAAAAAGAACTGTATTCTAAGCCCAAGAGTTTTTAACAAAAAATAAACAAATATGGACTTCTGAAAGTATTCTAAGAACAGAAAACTGTTAAAGGCAATTTTTTTAGTTAGATTCCCTGGAGACAATGAATTTTAGAAGACGAAATAATAAAGTCAAATTGAATATAATTTAGAAACCATTTACTTCACGCATTTGTCCCTCTCCATGCATTCATATTCTACATGTGACGGTTAGTTTTCAAATATCTGATGCCTTTAAATGTTAAAAAACAAAATTCTTCCACAAGAAAAAGTGACATTGTTCAGAAGCACAAAAGAGAGAAAATATTGTAATTAGAGAGAGAGAACATTTTTTGGCAGCATACCCATTGACATATATTCCTCCCAAAACACTCATCTATGCAACAGAGATATATCTGTGAGCATACTAGGGAAATAAGCAAATTGAAATATACAAATGTGCCAATTGCTAAGTTAACATGTAAAGTTATGTCAGGACACTTATTATTTTGTCTCAAAATAAATAGCTTCTGTGATGTTTCAAATTACCTAAAGCCTCAGCAGATAGTTTCCCTTATGGGGGTTAAATATCAGGGGGGGAAAAGGCATCGGTACTGTAGCCTGTACTACTAAACTAACACACATAGCATCTTAATATATAAATTCGAAATTTGTATGGTTGGTGCTAGATGCGGTGAATCTGCCTGCCCCCCCCCCCCCCCTGCGACTCTGATTGGCCAAGAGGTACGCTCCACTGTGACACACACATACACACACAGACATTGATCCCTGTGTCCGCCCGCCCATAGTCAACCCCCCACACCACTCTCATTGGCCAAAAGGTACAGTGACATCACCTACTCCACTGTGACACACACATACTGCCACAGACTCTCACCATACCTCCTGAGACTGTCACCGCCCTGCGGATTCACACACTGACCTTGGTAAGTGTAAACCACTTTCCAACCCCCTCACCCACAGCTCACCGCCCCGCTGGCTCACCCCCACCATCACTCACCCACAGCTCACCTCCCCGCTGGCTCCCCCTCACCGTGACCCCCCTCACCCACAGCTCACCTCCCCGCTGGCTCCCTCCCATCATCACCCCCCCTCACCCACCATCACCCCCCACTCACCCACCATCACCTCCCCTCACCTCCCCGCTACCTTCCCCCTTGGAGCACAATCCCCCCTCGCAGCGCCCTTAATCCTGCTTGGCCACATGGGGGAAGCGCAGCTGACTTTCCCCTGGGGCGGCCGGTGGGGGGGAACACGGGGAGCCTCCAGCCTTCCCCTGCGCGCGCCTCCATATAAATCTCTCATAAAATGGCCGCATTCCCGCCACAATTATTATTTGCCCACAAAATCACCCTGTCCAACTGTAAACAAAATGGCCGCATTGACAATTTCATGCACATCTAACTATGGTCGCATTAAACACAAACTACATGTATAATCAACACTTTCCTTTACAGACTACATACATTTAAATGTCACGCACGCAATACAACCCGACCACCAAATCAACCTTTCTGCTCCTTCCCGCCCGCTCCGCTACTTCCCGACCACTACGCAATGGACGACTTCACGGCCATGCCACCACTCCAGCACCCTCACTTACCCGCCCAACACTGCTCTGCTACTTACCGCCCGCTACGCTACTTAACGCCCACTACGCAATGGCCGCATTCATTGCCAATGGCTTTAGCCCCCTCACAGCTCCGAGGGGGGTGGGCTCTTGGGCTCTTGCCCCCCCCGCCAAAGCACGCTCCCCATACCCGAGATCACTCCTCCAGCTCTGTCCGCAACTCCCTGCAGCCAGAGGGGAGGGAGATGCGTGGCCGGGGGGTGAGATGCGTGCGCATCTGCCGCAAGCCTGCTCCCCGGCGCTCTCCCACTTCTCTCCAACCCCCAGAGCATGCTCTCTCCGGCTCACCCCCCACCCCCACGCCGCTACAACCCCCCACATGCTGCTACCTCCCCCACACGCCGCTACCCTCCCACCACACGCCGCTACTCCCCCATGCCGCTACCCCTCCACACGCTGCTACCCCCCCACACGCCGCTACCCCCCAACACGCCGCTACCCCCCCATGCCTCTACCCCCCCACACCGCTACCCCACCCCACAAGCTGCTACCCCCCCTCATAACATGCTGCTACGCCCCCACATGTAGCTACCCCCTCACACTCCGTTACCCCCACAAATGCCTTTCACGCAACCCCCCCTCCTACCTTTCACGCAAACCCCCCCTCCATGCCTTTCACGCAACCCCCCCCATCCTGCCTTTCACGCAACCCCCCCTCCTCCCTGGCTTTCACGCATCCCCCCTCCCTGCCTTTCACGCAACCACCCCCTTCATGCCTTTCACGCAACCCCCCCTCCCTGCCTTTCATGCAACCCAACCCCTCCCTGCCTTTCATGCAACCCCCCCTCCCTGCCTTTCACACAACCCACCCCTCCCTGCCTTTCACGCAACCCCCCCTCCCTGACTTTCACGCACCCCCACCCTCCCTGCCTTTCATGCTCCTCCCTGCCTCTCATGCCCCCTTGCCCCTCCCTGCCTTTCACGCCCCCCCCTCCCTGCCTTACATGCCCCGCCCCCTCCCTGCCTTTCAGACCTCCCCGGCACCTCCATGCCTTTCACGCCGCCCCTCCCAACCTTTCACGCCCCCCTCCACCCCTCCCTGCCTTTCACGCCCCCCCCCGCCCCTCCCTTTCATGCCCCCCGCC
Source organism: Ascaphus truei (assembly GCF_040206685.1). Taxonomy (NCBI): domain Eukaryota; kingdom Metazoa; phylum Chordata; class Amphibia; order Anura; family Ascaphidae; genus Ascaphus; species Ascaphus truei. Next base: position 189,296,476 of record NC_134486.1, on the reverse strand, counting down.
CCTCCCTTTCATGCCCCCCGCCCCTCTCTGCCTTTCACGCAACCCACCCCTGCCTTTCACGCAATCCCCCCTCCCTGCCTTTCACGCAACCCCCCCTCCTTGACTTTCACGCACCCCCATCCTCCCTGCCTTTCACGCAACCCACGCCTCTCCCTGCCTTTCATGCAACCCCGCCCCTCCCTGCCTTTCACGCCCCCCGCCCCTCACGCCCCCCGCCCCTCCCTGCCTTTCACGCCCCTCCCTGCCTCTCATGCCCCCCTGCCCCTCCCTGCCTTTCACGCCCACTCCACCCCTCCCTGCCTTTCATGCCACCCCTCCCTGCCTTACATGCCCCCGTCCCTCCCTGCCTTTCACCCCCCCCCCGCACCTCCCTGCCTTTCACGCCACCCCTCCCTGCCTTTCACGCCCCCCCGCCCCTCCCTGACTTTCATGCCCCCCCCGCCCCTCCCTGCCTTTCACGCCCCCCCGCCCTTCCTGCCTTTCACACCCCCCACCCCTCCCTGCCTTTCAAGCCCCCCACCCCTCACTGCCTTTCATGCCCCCCTGCCCCTCCTTGCCTTTCACGCACACCCGCCCCTCCCTGCCTTTGACGCCCCCCAACCCTCGCTGCCTTTCACGCACCCCCGCCCCTCCCTGCCAGTCACGCCCCCCACCCCTCCTTGCCTTTCATGCCCCCCTGCCCTCCTTGCTTTTCACGCACCCCCCCACCCCTCCCTGCCTTTCACGCCCCCCACCCCTCCCTGCCTTTCATGCCCCGCACGCCCCTCCCTGCTTTTCACGCCCCCCGCCCCTCCATGCCTTTCACGACCCCCCTGTCCCTCCCTGCCTTTCACGCCCCCCTGCCCCTCCCTGCGTTTCACGCCCCCCCTGCCCCTCCCTGCCTTTCATGCCCCCCTGCCCCTCCCTGTCTTTCACGCCCTCCCCGCCCCTCCCTGCCTTTCACGCCCCCCTGCCCCTCCCTGATTTCTCGCACCCCCCCGCCCCTCCCTGCCTTTCATGCCCCCCACCCCTCCCTGCCTTTCATGCCCCCCCCTCCCTGCCTTACATGCCCCCCGTCCCTCCCTGCCTTTCACACCCCCCCCGCACCTCCCTGCCTTTCACGCCACCCCTCCCTGCCTTTCACGCCCCCCCGCCCCTCCCTGACTTTCATGCCCCCCCGCACTGCCTTTCACGCCCCCCCCGCCCTTCCTGCCTTTCACACCCCCCCACCCCTCCCTGCCTTTCAATCCCCCCACCCCTCCCTGCCTTTGACGCCCCCCACCCCTCGCTGCCTTTCACTCTCCCCCGCCCCTCCCTGCCTTTCACGCCCCCCACCCCTCCTTGCCTTTCACGCCCCCCCTGCCCCTCCTTGCTTTTCACGCACCCCCCCACCCCTCCCTGCCTTTCACGCCCCCCACCCCTCCCTGCCTTTCATGCCCCGCACGCCCCTCCCTGCCTTTCACACCCCCCGCCCCTCCATGCCTTTCACGACCCCCCTGTCCCTCCCTGCCTTTCATGCCCCCCTGCCCCTCCCTGCCTTTCACGCACCCCCTGCCCCTCCCTGCCTTTCATGCCCCCCTGCCCCTCCCTGCCTTTCATGCCCTCCCCACCCCTCCCTGCCTTGCACGCCCCGCCCTCCCTGCCTTTCACGCCCCCCACCCCTCCCTGCCTTTCACCCCCCCGCCCCTCCCTGCCTTTCATGCCCCCTGCCCCTCCCTGCCTTTCACCCCCCCCCTGCCCCCTCCCTGCCTTTCACACCCCCCACCCTCCCTGCCTTTCACGCCCCCCTCCTTGCCTTTCACGCCCCCCCTCCCTGCCTTTCACGCAACCCCCTCTCCCTGCCTTTAACGCAACCCCCCTCCCTGCCTTTCACGCAACCCCCCCTCCCTGCCTTTCATGCAACCTCCCCTCCCTACCTTTCACGCAACCCCCCCTCCCTGCCTTTCATGCAACCCCCCTGCCCCTCCCTGCCTTTCACGCCCCCCCCACACCTCCCTGCCTTTCACACCCCCCCCTCCCTGCCTTTCACGCCCCCTGCCCCTCCCTGCCTTTCACGCCTGCCCCTCCCTGCCTTTCATGCCCCACTCCCTGCCTTTCACACCCCCCACCCTGCCTTTCATGCAACCCCCCCTCCCTGCCTTTCACGCAACCCCCCCCTCCCTGCCTTTCACACAACCCCCCCTCCCTGCCTTTCACTCAACCCCCCCCTCCCTACCTTTCATGCAACCCCCCCTCCCTACCTTTCATGCAACCCCCCCCTCCCTGCCTTTCACGCAACCCCTCCTCCCTGATTTTAACGCAACCCCCCCACCCTGCCTTTCAAGCAACCCCCTGCCTTTCAAGCAACCCCCCCTCCCTGCCTTTCACGCAACCCCCCTCCCTGCCTTTCATGCAACCCCCCCTCCCTGCCTTTCATGCAAACCCCCCCTCCCTGCCTTTCACGAAACCCCCCTCCTTGCATTTCACGCAACCCCCCCTCCCTGTCTTTCACGCAACCTCCCCTCCCTGCCTTTCACACCCCCACCCTCCCTGCCTTTCACGCCCCCCTCCTTGCCTTTCACGCCCCCCTCCCTGCCTTTCATGCAACCCCCCCCTCCCTGCCTTTCACGCAACCCCCCTCCCTGCCTTTCACGCAATCCCCCCTCCCTGCCTTTCATGCAACCCCCCCTCCCTGCCTTTCACGCAACCTCCCCTCCCTGCCTTTCACACAACCCCCCCTCCCTGCCTTTCACGCAACACCCCTGCCCCTCCCTGCCTTTCACGCCCCCCCCACCCCTCCCTGCCTTTCACACCCCCACCGCCCCTCTCTGACTTTCACACCCCACCTCTCTGCCTTTCACGCCCCCTGCCCCTCCCTGCCTTTCACGCCTGCCCCTCCCTGCCTTTCATGCCCCACTCCTGCCTTTCAGCCCCCCTCCCTGCCTTTCATGCAACCCCCCCACTCCCCTGCCTTTCACGCAACCCCCCCCTCCCTGCCTTTCACGCAACCCCCCCTCCCTGCCTTTCACGCAAACCCCCTCCCTGCCTTTCATGCAACCCCCCCCTCCCTGCCTTTCATGCAAACCCCCCCTCCCTGCCTTTCACGAAACCCCCCTCCTTGCATTTCACGCAACCCCCCCCTCCCTGTCTTTCACGCAACCCCCCCCTCCCTGACTTTCACACAACCCCCCTCCCTGCCTTTCACACAACCCCCCCTCCTGCCTTTCACGCAACCCCCCCTTCCTTCCTTTCACGCAACCTCCCCTCCCTGCCTTTCACGCAACCCCCCCCCCTCCCTGCCTTTCACGCAACACCCCTGCCCCTCCCTGCCTTTCACGCCCCCCCCACCCCTCCCTGCCTTTCACAGCCCCACCGCCCCTCTCTGCCTTTCACACCCCCCTCCCTATCTTTCACGCCCCCCACCCCTCCCTTCCTTTCACACCTGCCCCTCCCTGCCTTTCATGCCCCCCTCCCTGCCTATCACGCCCCCCTCCTGCCGTTCACGCAACCCCTCCCCCTCCCTGCCTTTCACGCAATCCCCCCCTGCCCTGCCTTTCACGCAACCCACCCCTCCCTGCCTTTCACGCAACCCCCCCCCTCCTGGCTTTTCATGCAACCCCTTCTCCCTGACTTTAACGCAACCCCCCCCTCCCTGCCTTTCGCACAACCCCCTGCCTTTCACGCAACCCACCCTCCCTGCCTTTCACACAACCCCCCCTACCTGCCTGCCTTTCATGAAACCCCCCTTCCTGCCTTTCATGCAACCCCCCCTCCCTGCCTTTCATGCGACCCCCCCCCCTCCCTGCCTTTCACGCAACCACCCCTCCCTGCCTTTCACGCAACCCCCCCTCCCTGCCTTTCATGAAACCCCCCCTTACTGCCTTTCACGCAACCCCCCCCTCCCTGCCTTTAACGCAACCCCCCCTCCCTGCCTTTCACGCAACCCCCCCCTCCCTGCCTTTCACGCAACCCCCCCTCCCTGCCTTTTGACGCAACCCCCCCTCCCTGCCTTTCACGCAACCCCCCCCTCCCTGCCTTTCATGCAACCCCCCCTCCCCTGCCTTTCACACCCCCACCCTCCCTGCCTTTCACGCTCCCCTCCTTGCCTTTCACGCCCCTCTCCCTGCTTTTCACACAACCCCCCCTCCCTGCCTTTTTACGCAAACCCCCTCCCTGCCTTTCACGCAACCCCCCCTCCCTGCCTTTCATGCAACCCCCCACTCCCTGCCTTTCACGCAACCTCCCCTCCATGCCTTTCACGCAACCCTCCCCTCCCTGCCTTTCACGCAACCCCCCCCCTCCCTGACTTTCACGCAACCCCCCCTGCCTTTCACGCAACCCCCCCTCCCTATCTTTCACGTAACCCCCCTCCCTACCTTTCACGCAACCCACCCCCCCTGCATTTCACGCAACCACCCCTCCCTGACTTTCACGCAACCCCCGCCCAGCCTTGCATTTCACGCAACCCCCTGCCTTTCATGCACCCCTGCCTTTCATGCACCCCCCCTCCCTGCCTTTCACGCAACCCCCCCTCCCTGCCTTTCACACCCCCTCTGCCCCTCCCTGCCTTTCACGCCCCCACTGCCCCTCCCTGCTTTTCACGCCCCCCTGTCCCTCCCTGCCATTCACACCCTCCCCTCCCTGCCTTTCACGCCTCCCCGCCACTCCCTGCCTTTCACGCCTGCCCCTCCCTGCCTTTCATGCCCCCCTCCCTGCCTATCACGCCCCCCTCCTGCCGTTAACGCAACCCCTCCCCCTCCCTGTCTTTCACGCAACCCCCCCCTGCCCTGCCTTTCACGCAACCCCCCCTCCCTGCCTTTCATGCAAACCCCCCTCCTTGCCTTTCACGCAACCCCCCCCTCCCTGCCTTTCACGCAACCCCCCCCCTCCCTACCTTTCATGCAACCCCCCCCTCCCTACCTTTCATGCAACCCCCCCCTCCCTGCCTTTCACGCAACCCCTCCTCCCTGATTTTAACGCAACCCCCCCACCCTGCCTTTCAAGCAACCCCCTGCCTTTCAAGCAACCCCCCCTCCCTGCCTTTCACGCAACACCCCCTCCTGCCTGCCTTTCATGAAACCCCCCATTCCTGCCTTTCACGCAACCCCCCCCCCCTCCCTGCCTTTCACGCAACCCCCCTTCCCTGCCTTTCACGCAACCCCCCCTCCCTGCCTTTCATGCAACCCCCCCTCCCTGCCTTTCACACCCTCACCCTCCCTGCCTTTCACGCCCCCCTCCTTGCCTTTCACGCCCCCCTCCCTGCCTTTCACGCAACCCCCCCTCCCTGCCTTTCACGCAACCCCCCTCCCTGCCTTTCACGCAATCCCCCTCCCTGCCTTTCATGCAACCCCCCCTCCCTGCCTTTCACGCAACCTCCCCTCCCTGCCTTTCACGCAACCCCCCCTCCCTGCCTTTCACGCAACACCCCTGCCCCTCCCTGCCTTTCACGCCCCCCCCACCCCTCCCTGCCTTTCACACCCCCCACCGCCCCTCTCTGACTTTCACACCCCACCTCTCTGCCTTTCACGCCCCCTGCCTTTCACGCCTGCCCCTCCCTGCCTTTCATGCCCCACTCCCTGCCTTTCAGCCCCCCTCCCTGCCTTTCATGCAACCCCCCCACTCCCTGCCTTTCACGCAACCCCCCCCTCCCTGCCTTTCACGCAACCCACCCTCCCTGCCTTTCACGCAACCCCCCCTCCCTGCCTTTCATGCAACCCCCCCTCCCTGCCTTTCATGCAAACCCCCCCTCCCTGCCTTTCACGAAACCCCCCTCCTTGCATTTCACGCAACCCCCCCCTCCCTGTCTTTCACGCAACCCCCCCCTCCCTGACTTTCACACAACCCCCCCTCCCTGCCTTTCACACAACACCCCCTCCTGCCTTTCACGCAACCCCCCCTTCCTTCCTTTCACGCAACCTCCCCTCCCTGCCTTTCACGCACCCCCCCCCTCCCTGCCTTTCACGCAACACCCCTGCCCCTCCCTGCCTTTCACGCCCCCCCCCACCCCTCCCTGCCTTTCACACCCCCACCGCCCCTCTCTGCCTTTCACACCCCCCTCCCTATCTTCACGCCCCCCACCCCTCCCTTCCTTTCACACCTGCCCCTCCCTGCCTTTCATGCCCCCCTCCCTGCCTATCACGCCCCCCTCCTGCCGTTCACGCAACCCCTCCCCCTCCCTGCCTTTCACGCAATCCCCCCCTGCCCTGCCTTTCACGCAACCCACCCCTCCCTGCCTTTCACGCAACCCCCCCCTCCTGGCTTTTCATGCAACCCCTTCTCCCTGACTTTAACGCAAACCCCCTCCCTGCCTTTCGCACAACCCCCTGCCTTTCACGCAACCCACCCTCCCTGCCTTTCACACAACCCCCCCTACCTGCCTGCCTTTCATGAAACCCCCCTTCCTGCCTTTCATGCAACCCCCCCTCCCTGCCTTTCACGCAACCCCCCCTCCCTGCCTTTAACACAACCCCCCCTCCCTGCCTTTCACACAAATGCCTTTCACGCAACCCCCCCCTCCCTGCCTTTCACGCAACCCCCCCTCCCTGCCTTTCATGCAACCCCCCCCTCCCTGCCTTTCACACCCCCACCCTCCCTGCCTTTCACGCTCACCTCCTTGCCATTCACGCCCCTCTCCCTGCCTTTCACACAACCCCTCCTCCCTGCCTTTTTACGCAAACCCCCTCCCTGCCTTTCACGTAACCCACCCTCCCTGCCTTTCATGCAACC